>NW_027412151.1:0-61671 GCF_047663935.1 Musca autumnalis | reverse complement strand
GAATACAAAAGTTCACCGGGCATGACTTTCCCAATACAAAAGTTCACCGGGCATGACTTTCCAATACAAAAGTTCACCGGAGATGACTTTCCCAATACAAAAGTTCACCGGGCATGACTTTCCCAATACAAAAGTTCACCGGGCATGACTTTCCCAATACAAAAGTTCACCGGGCATGACTTTCCCAATACAAAAGTTCACCGGAGATGACTTTCCCAATACAAAAGTTCACCGGGCATGACTTTCCCAATACAAAAGTTCACCGGGCATGACTTTCCCAATACAAAAGTTCACCGGAGATGACTTTCTCTATACAAAAGTTCACCGGGCATGGCTTTCCCAACACAAAAGTTCACCGGCATGACTTTCCCAATACAAAAGTTCACCGGGCATGACTTTCCCAATACAAAAGTTCACCGGAGATGACTTTCCCAATACAAATGTTCACCGGGCATGACTTTGCCAATACAAAAGTTCACCGGAGATGACTTTCCCAATACAAAAGTTCACCGGGCATGACTTTCCCAATACAAAAGTTCACCGGAGATGACTTTCCCAATACAAAAGTTCACCGGGCATGACTTTCCCAATACAAAAGTTCACCGGGCATGACTTTCCCAATACAAAAGTTCACCGGGCATGACTTTCCCAATACAAAAGTTCACCGGGCATGACTTTCCCAATACAAAAGTTCACCGGAGATGACTTTCCCAATACAAAAGTTCACCGGGCATGACTTTCCCAATACAAAAGTTCACCGGGCATGACTTTCCCAATACAAAAGTTCACCGGAGATGACTTTCCCAATACAAAAGTTCACCGGGCATGACTTTCCCAATACAAAAGTTCACCGGGCATGACTTTCCCAATACAAAAGTTCACCGGAGATGACTTTCTCTATACAAAAGTTCACCGGGCATGGCTTTCCCAACACAAAAGTTCACCGGGCATGACTTTCCCAATACAAAAGTTCACCGGGCATGACTTTCCCAATACAAAAGTTCACCGGAGATGACTTTCCCAATACAAATGTTCACCGGGCATGACTTTGCCAATACAAAAGTTCACCGGAGATGACTTTCCCAATACAAAAGTTCACCGGGCATGACTTTCCCAATACAAAAGTTCACCGGAGATGACTTTCCCAATACAAAAGTTCACCGGGCATGACTTTCCCAATACAAAAGTTCACCGGGCATGACTTTCCCAATACAAAAGTTCACCGGGCATGACTTTCCCAATACAAAAGTTCACCGGGCATGACTTTCCCAATACAAAAGTTCACCGGAGATGACTTTCCCAATACAAAAGTTCACCGGGCATGACTTTCCCAATACAAAAGTTCACCGGGCATGACTTTCCCAATACAAAAGTTCACCGGAGATGACTTTCCCAATACAAAAGTTCACCGGGCATGACTTTCCCAATACAAAAGTTCACCGGGCATGACTTTTCCAATACGAAAGTTCACCGGGCATGACTTTCCCAATACAAAAGTTCACCGGGCATGACTTTCCCAATACAAAAGTTCACCGGGCATGACTTTCCCAATACAAAAGTTCACCGGGCATGACTTTCCCAATACAAAAGTTCACCGGGCATGACTTTCCCAATACAAAAGTTCACCGGGCATGACTTTCCCAATACGAAAGTTCACCGGAGATGACTTTCCCAATACAAAAGTTCACCGGGCATGACTTTGCCAATACAAAAGTTCACCGGGCATGACTTTTCCAATACAAAAGTTCACCGGGCATGACTTTCCCAATACAAAAGTTCACCGGGCATGACTTTCCCAATACAAAAGTTCACCGGGCATGACTTTCCCAGTACAAAAGTTCACCGGAGATGACTTTCCCAATACAAAAGTTCACCGGGCATGACTTTCCCAATACAAAAGTTCACCGGGCATGACTTTCCCAATACAAAAGTTCACCGGGCATGACTTTCCCAATACAAAAGTTCACCGGAGATGACTTTCCCAATACAAAAGTTCACCGGGCATGACTTTCCCAATACAAAAGTTCACCGGGCATGACTTTCCCAATACAAAAGTTCACCGGAGATGACTTTCTCTATACAAAAGTTCACCGGGCATGGCTTTCCCAACACAAAAGTTCACCGGGCATGACTTTCCCAATACAAAAGTTCACCGGGCATGACTTTCCCAATACAAAAGTTCACCGGAGATGACTTTCCCAATACAAATGTTCACCGGGCATGACTTTGCCAATACAAAAGTTCACCGGAGATGACTTTCTCAATACAAAAGTTCACCGGGCATGAATTTCCCAATACAAAAGTTCACCGGGCATGACTTTCCCAATACAAAAGTTCACCGGGCATGACTTTCCCAATACAAAAGTTCACCGGGCATGACTTTCCCAATACAAAAGTTCACCGGGCATGACTTTCCCAATACAAAAGTTCACCGGGCATGACTTTCCCAATACAAAAGTTCACCGGGCATGACTTTCCCAATACAAAAGTTCACCGGGCATGACTTTCCCAATACAAATGTTCACCGGGCATGACTTTCCCAATACAAAAGTTCACCGGGCATGACTTTCCCAATACAAAAGTTCACCGGGCATGACTTTCACAATACAAAAGTTCACCGGGCATGACTTTCCCAATACAAAAGTTCACCGGGCATGACTTTTCCCATACAAAAGTTCACCGGGCATGACTTTCCCAATACAAAAGTTCACCGGGCATGACTTTCCCAATACAAAAGTTCACCGGGCATGACTTTCCCAATACAAAAGTTCACCGGGCATGACTTTCCCAATACGAAAGTTCACCGGAGATGACTTTCCCAATACAAAAGTTCACCGGGCATGACTTTGCCAATACAAAAGTTCACCGTGCATGACTTTTCCAATACAAAAGTTCACCGGGCATGACTTTCTCAATACAAAAGTTCACCGGGCATGAATTTCCCAATACAAAAGTTCACCGGGCATGACTTTCCCAATACAAAAGTTCACCGGAGATGACTTTCTCTATACAAAAGTTCACCGGGCATGGCTTTCCCAACACAAAAGTTCACCGGGCATGACTTTCCCAATACAAAAGTTCACCGGGCATGACTTTCCCAATACAAAAGTTCACCGGGGATGACTTTCCCAATACAAAAGTTCACCGGGCATGACTTTCCCAATACAAAAGTTCACCGGGCATGACTTTCCCAATACGAAAGTTCACCGGGCATGACTTTCCCAATACAAAAGTTCACCGGGCATGACTTTCCCAATACAAAAGTTCACCGGGCATGACTTTCCCAATACAAAAGTTCACCGGAGATGACTTTCCCAATACAAAAGTTCACCGGGCATGACTTTCCCAATACAAAAGTTCACCGGGCATGACTTTGCCAATACAAAAGTTCACCGGGCATGACTTTCTCATTACAAAAGTTCACCGGGCATGACTTTCCCAATACAAAAGTTCACCGGGCATGACTTTCCCAATACAAAAGTTCACCGGAGATGACTTTCCCAATACAAAAGTTCACCGGGCATGACTTTCCCAATACAAAAGTTCACCGGGCATGACTTTCCCAATACAAAAGTTCACCGGGCATGACTTTCCCAATACAAAAGTTCACCGGACATGACTTTCCCAATACAAAAGTTCACCGGGCATGACTTTCCCAATACAAAAGTTCACCGGGCATGACTTTGCCAATACAAAAGTTCACCGGAGATGGCTTTCCCAATACAAAAGTTCACCGGGCATGACTTTCTCAATACAAAAGTTCACCGGGCATGACTTTCCCAATACAAAAGTTCACCGGAGATGACTTTCCCAATACAAAAGTTCACCGGAGATGACTTTCCCAATACAAAAGTTCACCGGAGATGACTTTCCCAATACGAAAGTTCACCGGGCATGACTTTCCCAATACAAAAGTTCACCGGGCATGGCTTTCCCAACACAAAAGTTCACCGGGCATGACTTTCCAATACAAAAGTTCACCGGGCATGACTTTCCCAATACAAAAGTTCACCGGGCATGACTTTCCCAATACAAAAGTTCACCGGGCATGACTTTCCCAATACAAAAGTTCACCGGGCATGGCTTTCCCAACACAAAAGTTCACCGGGCATGACTTTCCCAATACAAAAGTTCACCGGGCATGACTTTTCCCATACAAAAGTTCACCGGAAATGACTTTTCCCAATACAAAAGTTCACCGGGCATGACTTTCCCAATACAAAAGTTCACCGGAGATGACTTTCCCAATACAAAAGTTCACCGGGCATGACTTTCCCAATACAAAAGTTTACCGGGCATGACTTTCCCAATACAAAAGTTCACCGGGCATGGCTTTCCCAACACAAAAGTTCACCGGGCATGACTTTCCCAATACAAAAGTCCACCGGGCATGACTTTTCCCATACAAAAGTTCACCGGAAATGACTTTTCCCAATACAAAAGTTCACCGGGCATGACTTTCCCAATACAAAAGTTCAACGGTCATGTATTTCCCAATACAAATGTTCACCGGGCATGACTTTGCCAATACAAAAGTTCACCGGAGATGACTTTCCCAATACAAAAGTTCACCGGGCATGACTTTCCCAATACAAAAGTTCACCGGAGATGACTTTCCCAATACAAAAGTTCACCGGGCATGACTTTCCCAATACAAAAGTTCACCGGGCATGACTTTCCCAATACAAAAGTTCACCGGGCATGACTTTCCCAATACAAAAGTTCACCGGGCATGACTTTCCCAATACAAAAGTTCACCGGAGATGACTTTCCCAATACAAAAGTTCACCGGGCATGACTTTCCCAATACAAAAGTTCACCGGGCATGACTTTCCCAATACAAAAGTTCACCGGAGATGACTTTCCCAATACAAAAGTTCACCGGGCATGACTTTCCCAATACAAAAGTTCACCGGGCATGACTTTTCCAATACGAAAGTTCACCGGGCATGACTTTCCCAATACAAAAGTTCACCGGGCATGACTTTCCCAATACAAAAGTTCACCGGGCATGACTTTCCCAATACAAAAGTTCACCGGGCATGACTTTCCCAATACAAAAGTTCACCGGGCATGACTTTCCCAATACGAAAGTTCACCGGAGATGACTTTCCCAATACAAAAGTTCACCGGGCATGACTTTGCCAATACAAAAGTTCACCGGGCATGACTTTTCCAATACAAAAGTTCACCGGGCATGACTTTCTCAATACAAAAGTTCACCGGGCATGAATTTCCCAATACAAAAGTTCACCGGGCATGACTTTCCCAATACAAAAGTTCACCGGGCATGACTTTCCCAATACAAAAGTTCACCGGGCATGACTTTCCCAATACAAAAGTTCACCGGGCATGACTTTCCCAATACAAAAGTTCACCGGGCATGACTTTCCCAATACAAAAGTTCACCGGGCATGACTTTCCCAATACGAAAGTTCACCGGAGATGACTTTCCCAATACAAAATTTCACCGGGCATGACTTTGCCAATACAAAAGTTCACCGGGCATGACTTTGCCAATACAAAAGTTCACCGGGCATGACTTTTCCAATACAAAAGTTCACCGGGCATGACTTTCTCAATACAAAAGTTCACCGGGCATGAATTTCCCAATACAAAAGTTCACCGGGCATGACTTTCCCAATACAAAAGTTCACCGGGCATGACTTTCCCAATACGAAAGTTCACCGGAGATGACTTTCCCAATACAAAAGTTCACCGGGCATGACTTTGCCAATACAAAAGTTCACCGGGCATGACTTTCCCAATACAAAAGTTCACCGGGCATGACTTTCCCAATACAAAAGTTCACCGGGCATGACTTTCCCAATACGAAAGTTCACCGGAGATGACTTTCCCAATACAAAAGTTCACCGGGCATGACTTTGCCAATACAAAAGTTCACCGGGCATGACTTTCCCAATACAAAAGTTCACCGGGCATGACTTTTCCAATACAAAAGTTCACCGGGCATGACTTTCTCAATACAAAAGTTCACCGGGCATGAATTTCCCAATACAAAAGTTCACCGGGCATGACTTTCCCAATACAAAAGTTCACCGGGCATGACTTTCCCAATACAAAAGTTCACCGGGCATGACTTTCCCAATACAAAAGTTCACCGGGCATGACTTTCCCAATACAAAAGTTCACCGGGCATGACTTTCCCAATACAAAAGTTCACCGGGCATGACTTTCCCAATACAAAAGTTCACCGGGCATGACTTTCCCAATACAAAAGTTCACCGGGCATGACTTTCCCAATACAAAAGTTCACCGGGCATGACTTTCACAATACAAAAGTTCACCGGGCATGACTTTCCCAATACAAAAGTTCACCGGGCATGACTTTTCCCATACAAAAGTTCACCGGGCATGACTTTCCCAATACAAAAGTTCACCGGGCATGACTTTCCCAATACGAAAGTTCACCGGGCATGACTTTCCCAATACAAAAGTTCACCGGAGATGACTTTCCCAATACAAAAGTTCACCGGGCATGATTTTGCCAATACAAAAGTTCAACGGGCATGACTTTTCCAATACAAAAGTTCACCGGGCATGACTTTCTCAATACAAAAGTTCACCGGGCATGACTTTCTCAATACAAAAGTTCACCGGGCATGACTTTCCCAATACAAAAGTTCACCGGGCATGACTTTCCCAATACAAAAGTTCACCGGGCATGGCTTTCCCAACACAAAAGTTCACCGGGCATGACTTTCCCAATACAAAAGTTCACCGGGCATGACTTTCCCAATACAAAAGTTCACCGGAGATGACTTTCCCAATACAAAAGTTCACCGGGCATGACTTTCCCAATACAAAAGTTCACCGGGCATGACTTTCCCAATACGAAAGTTCACCGGGCATGACTTTCCCAATACAAAAGTTCACCGGGCATGACTTTCCCAATACAAAAGTTCACCGGGCATGACTTTCCCAATACAAAAGTTCACCGGAGATGACTTTCCCAATACAAAAGTTCACCGGGCATGACTTTCCCAATACAAAAGTTCACCGGGCATGACTTTGCCAATACAAAAGTTCACCGGGCATGACTTTCTCATTACAAAAGTTCACCGGGCATGACTTTCCCAATACAAAAGTTCACCGGGCATGACTTTCCCAATACAAAAGTTCACCGGAGATGACTATCCCAATACAAAAGTTCACCGGGCATGACTTTCCCAATACAAAAGTTCACCGGGCATGACTTTCCCAATACAAAAGTTCACCGGGCATGACTTTCCCAATACGAAAGTTCACCGGGCATGACTTTCCCAATACAAAAGTTCACCGGGCATGACTTTCCCAATACAAAAGTTCACCGGGCATGACTTTCCCAATACAAAAGTTCACCGGAGATGACTTTCCCAATACAAAAGTTCACCGGGCATGACTTTCCCAATACAAAAGTTCACCGGGCATGACTTTGCCAATACAAAAGTTCACCGGGCATGACTTTCTCATTATAAAAGTTCACCGGGCATGACTTTCCCAATACAAAAGTTCACCGGGCATGACTTTCCCAATATAAAAGTTCACCGGAGATGACTTTCCCAATACAAAAGTTCACCGGGCATGACTTTCCCAATACAAAAGTTCACCGGGCATGACTTTCCCAATACAAAAGTTCACCGGGCATGACTTTCCCAATACAAAAGTTCACCGGGCATGACTTTCCCAATACAAAAGTTCACCGGGCATGACTTTCCCAATACAAAAGTTCACCGGGCATGACTTTGCCAATACAAAAGTTCACCGGAGATGGCTTTCCCAATACAAAAGTTCACCGGGCATGACTTTCTCAATACAAAAGTTCACCGGGCATGACTTTCCCAATACAAAAGTTCACCGGAGATGGCTTTCCCAATACAAAAGTTCACCGGAGATGACTTTCCCAATACAAAAGTTCACCGGAGATGACTTTACCAATACGAAAGTTCACCGGGCATGACTTTCCCAATACAAAAGTTCACCGGAGATGACTTTTCCCCTACAAAAGTTCACCGGGCATGACTTTCTCAATACAAAAGTTCACCGGGCATGACTTTCCCAATACAAAAGTTCACCGGAGATGACTTTTCCAATACAAAAGTTCACCGGGCATGGCTTTCCCAATACAAAAGTTCACCGGAGATGACTTTCCCAATACAAAAGTTCGACGGAGATGACTTTCCCAATACAAAAGTTCACCGGGCATGACTTTCCCAATACAAAAGTTCACCGGGCATGACTTTCCCAATACAAAAGTTCACCGGGCATGGCTTTCCCAACACAAAAGTTCACCGGGCATGACTTTCCCAATACAAAAGTTCACCGGGCATGACTTTCCCAATACAAAAGTTCACCGGAGATGACTTTCCCAATACAAAAGTTCACCGGAGATGACTTCCCCAATACAAAAGTTCACCGGGCATGACTTTCCCAATACAAAAGTTCACCGGGAAAGACTTTCCCAATACAAAAGTTCACCGGGCATGACTTTGCCAATACAAAAGTTCACCGGAGATGGCTTTCCCAATACAAAAGTTCACCGGGCATGACTTTCTCAATACAAAAGTTCACCGGGCATGACTTTCCCAATACAAAAGTTCACCGGGCATGACTTTCCCAATACAAAAGTTCACCGGGCATGACTTTCCCAATACAAAAGTTCACCGGGCATGACTTTCCCAATACAAAAGTTCACCGGAGATGACTTTCCCAATACAAAAGTTCACCGGGCATGACTTTCCCAATACAAAAGTTCACCGGAGATGACTTTCCCAATACAAAAGTTCACCGGGCATGACTTTCCCAATACAAATGTTCACCGGGCATGACTTTCCCAATACAAAAGTTCACCGGGCATGACTTTCCCAATACAAAAGTTCACCGGAGATGACTTTCCCAATACAAAAGTTCACCGGGCATGACTTTCCCAATACAAAAGTTCACCGGGCATGACTTTCTCAATACAAAAGTTCACCGGGCATGACTTTCTCAATACAAAAGTTCACCGGGCATGACTTTCCCAATACAAATGTTCACCGGGCATGACTTTGCCAATACAAAAGTTTACCGGAGATTTCCCAATACAAAAGTTCACCGGGCATGACTTTCCCAATACAAAAGTTCACCGGGCATGACTTTCCCAATACAAAAGTTCACCGGGCATGACTTTCCCAATACGAAAGTTCACCGGGCATGACTTTCCCAATACAAAAGTTCACCGGGCATGACTTTCTCAATACAAAAGTTCACCGGGCATGACTTTCCCAATACAAAAGTTCACCGGAGATGACTTTCCCAATACAAAAGTTCACCGGGCATGACTTTCCCAATACAAAAGTTCACCGGAGATGACTTTCCCAATACAAAAGTTCACCGGGCATGACTTTCCCAATACAAAAGTTCACCGGGCATGACTTTCCCAATACGAAAGTTCACCGGGCATGACTTTCCCAATACAAAAGTTCACCGGGCATGACTTTCCCAATACAAAAGTTCACCGGAGATGACTTTCCCAATACAAAAGTTCACCGGGCATGACTTTCCCAATACAAAAGTTCACCGGAGATGACTTTCCCAATACAAAAGTTCACCGGGCATGACTTTCCCAATACAAATGTTCACCGGCATGACTTTCCCAATACAAAAGTTCACCGGCATGACTTTCCCAATACAAAAGTTCACCGGAGATGACTTTCCCAATACAAAAGTTCACCGGGCATGACTTTCCCAATACAAAAGTTCACCGGGCATGACTTTCTCAATACAAAAGTTCACCGGGCATGACTTTCTCAACACAAAAGTTCACCGGGCATGACTTTCCCAATACAAATGTTCACCGGGCATGACTTTGCCAATACAAAAGTTTACCGGAGATGACTTTCCCAATACAAAAGTTCACCGGGCATGACTTTCCCAATACAAAAGTTCACCGGGCATGACTTTCCCAATACAAAAGTTCACCGGGCATGACTTTCCCAATACAAAAGTTCACCGGGCATGACTTTCCCAATACAAAAGTCCACCGGGCATGACTTTCTCAATACAAAAGTTCACCGGGCATGACTTTCCCAATACAAAAGTTCACCGGAGATGACTTTCCCAATACAAAAGTTCACCGGGCATGACTTTCCCAATACAAAAGTTCACCGGGCATGACTTTCCCAATACGAAAGTTCACCGGAGATGACTTTCCCAATACAAAAGTTCACCGGGCATGACTTTCCCAATACAAAAGTTCACCGGGCATGACTTTCCCAATACAAAAGTTCACCGGGCATGACTTTCCCAATACAAAAGTTCACCGGGCATGACTTTCCCAATACAAAAGTTCACCGGGCATGACTTTCCCAATACAAAAGTTCACCGGGCATGACTTTCTCAATACAAAAGTTCACCGGGCATGACTTTCCCAATACAAAAGTTCACCGGAGATGACTTTCCCAATACAAAAGTTCACCGGGCATGACTTTCCCAATACAAAAGTTCACCGGGCATGACTTTCCCAATACGAAAGTTCACCGGGCATGACTTTCCCAATACAAAAGTTCACCGGGCATGACTTTCCCAATACAAAAGTTCACCGGGCATGACTTTCCCAATACAAAAGTTCACCGGGCATGACTTTCCCAATACAAATGTTCACCGGGCATGACTTTCCCAATACAAAGTTCACCGGAGATGACTTTCCCAATACAAAAGTTCACCGGGCATGACTTTCCCAATACAAAAGTTCACCGGGCATGACTTTGCCAAAACAAAAGTTCACCAGGCATGACTTTCTCAATACAAAAGTTCACCGGGCATGACTTTCCCAATACAAAAGTTCACCGGGCATGACTTTCCCAATACAAAAGTTCGACGGAGATGACTTTCCCAATACAAAAGTTCACCGGGCATGACTTTCCCAATACAAAAGTTCACCGGGCATGACTTTCCCAATACAAAAGTTCACCGGAGATGACTTTCCCAATACCAAAGTTCACCGGGCATGACTTTCCCAATACAAAAGTTCACCGGGCATGGCTTTCCCAACACAAAAGTTCACCGGGCATGACTTTCCCAATACAAAAGTTCACCGGGCATGACTTTCCCAATACAAAAGTTCACCGGAGATGACTTTCCCAATACAAAAGTTCACTGGGCATCACTTTCCCAATACAAAAGTTCACCGGGCATGACTTTCCCAATACAAAAGTTCACCGGGCATGACTTTCCCAATACAAAAGTTCACCGGGCATGACTTTCTCAATACAAAAGTTCACCGGGCATGACTTTCCCAATACAAAAGTTCACCGGAGATGACTTTCCCAATACAAAAGTTCACCGGGCATGACTTTCCCAATACAAAAGTTCACCGGGTATGACTTTCCCAATACGAAAGTTCACCGGGCATGACTTTCCCAATACAGAAGTTCACCGGGCATGACTTTGCCAATACAAAAGTTCACCGGGCATGACTTTCTCAATACAAAAGTTCACCGGGCATGACTTTCCCAATACAAAAGTTCACCGGTCATGACTTTCCCAATACAAAAGTTCGACGGAGATGACTTTCCCAATACAAAAGTTCACCGGGCATGACTTTCCTAATACAAAAGTTCACCGGGCATGACTTTCCCAATACAAAAGTTCACCGGAGATGACTTTCCCAATACAAAAGTTCACCGTGCATGACTTTCCCAATACAAAAGTTCACCGGGCATGACTTTCCCAATACAAAAGTTCACCGGGCATGACTTTCCCAATACAAAAGTTCACCGGAGATGACTTTCTCAATACAAAAGTTCACCGGGCATGGCTTTCCCAACACAAAAGTTCCCCGGGCATGACTTTCCCAATACAAAAGTTCACCGGGCATGACTTTCCCAATACAAAAGTTCACCGGAGATGACTTTCCCAATACAAAAGTTCACCGGAGATGACTTTCCCAATACAAAAGTTCACCGGGCATGACTTTCCCAATACAAAAGTTCACCGGGCATGACTTTCCCAATACAAAAGTTCACCGGGCATGACTTTCTCAATACAAAAGTTCACCGGGCATGACTTTCCCAATACAAAAGTTCACCGGAGATGACTTTCCCAATACAAAAGTTCACCGGGCATGACTTTCCCAATACAAAAGTTCACCGGGCATGACTTTCCAATACGAAAGTTCACCGGGCATGACTTTCCCAATACAAAAGTTCACCGGGCATGACTTTCCCAATACAAAAGTTCACCGGGCATGACTTTCCCCATACAAAAGTTCACCGGGCATGACTTTCCCAATACAAAAGTTCACCGGGCATGACTTTCCCAATACAAATGTTCACCGGGCATGACTTTCCCAATACAAAAGTTCACCGGAGATGACTTTCCCAATACAAAAGTTCACCGGGCATGACTTTCCCAATACAAAAGTTCACCGGGCATGACTTTGCCAATACAAAAGTTCACCGGGCATGACTTTCTCAATACAAAAGTTCACCGGGCATGACTTTCCCAATACAAAAGTTCACCGGGCATGACTTTCCCAATACAAAAGTTCGACGGAGATGACTTTCCAACACAAAAGTTCACCGGGCATGACTTTCCCAATACAAAAGTTCACCGGGCATGACTTTCCAATACGAAAGTTCACCGGGCATGACTTTCCCAATACAAAAGTTCACCGGGCATGACTTTTCCAATACAAAAGTTCACCGGGCATGACTTTCCCAATACAAAAGTTCACCGGGCATGACTTTCCCAATACAAAAGTTCACCGGGCATGACTTTCCCAATACAAAAGTTCACCGGGCATGACTTTCCCAATACAAATGTTCACCGGGCATGACTTTCCCAATACAAAAGTTCACCGGAGATGACTTTCCCAATACAAAAGTTCACCGGGCATGACTTTCCCAATACAAAAGTTCACCGGGCATGACTTTGCCAATACAAAAGTTCACCGGGCATGACTTTCTCAATACAAAAGTTCACCGGGCATGACTTTCCCAATACAAAAGTTCACCGGGCATGACTTTCCCAATACAAAAGTTCACCGGAGATGACTTTCCAAATACAAAAGTTCACCGGGCATGACTTTCCCAATACAAAAGTTCACCGGGCATGACTTTCCCAACACAAAAGTTCACCGGGCATGACTTTCCCAATACAAAAGTTCACCGGGCATGACTTTCCCAATACAAAAGTTCACCGGGCATGACTTTGCCAATACAAAAGTTCACCGGAGATGGCTTTCCCAATACAAAAGTTCACCGGGCATGACTTTCTCAATACAAAAGTTCACCGGGCATGACTTTCCCAATACAAAAGTTCACCGGAGATGACTTTCCCAATACAAAAGTTCACCGGAGATGACTTTCCCAATACAAAAGTTCACCGGAGATGACTTTCCCAATACGAAAGTTCACCGGGCATGACTTTCCTAATACAAAAGTTCACCGGGCATGGCTTTCCCAACACAAAAGTTCACCGGGCATGACTTTCCCAATACAAAAGTTCACCGGGCATGACTTTCCCAATACAAAAGTTCACCGGGCATGACTTTCCCAATACAAAAGTTCCCGGGCATGACTTTCCCAATACAAAAGTTCACCGGGCATGGCTTTCCCAACACAAAAGTTCACCGGGCATGACTTTCCCAATACAAAAGTTCACCGGGCATGAATTTCCCAATACAAATGTTCACCGGGCATGACTTTGCCAATACAAAAGTTCACCGGAGATGACTTTCCCAATACAAAAGTTCACCGGCCATGACTTTCCCAATACAAAAGTTCACCGGAGATGACTTTCCCAATACAAAAGTTCACCGGGAATGACTTTCCCAATACAAAAGTTCACCGGGCATGACTTTCCCAATACAAAAGTTCACCGGGCATGACTTTCACAATACAAAAGTTCACCGGGCATGACTTTCCCAATACGAAAGTTCACCGGAGATGACTTTCCCAATACAAAAGTTCACCGGGCATGACTTTCCCAATACAAAAGTTCACCGGGCATGACTTTCCCAATACAAAAGTTCACCGGGCATGACTTTCCCAATACAAAAGTTCACCGGCCATGACTTTCCCAATACAAAAGTTCACCGGAGATGACTTTCCCAATACAAAAGTTCACCGGGCATGACTTTCCCAATACAAAAGTTCACCGGGCATGACTTTCCCAATACAAAAGTTCACCGGGCATGACTTTCTCAATACAAAAGTTCACCGGGCATGAATTTCCCAATACAAATGTTCACCGGGCATGACTTTGCCAATACAAAAGTTCACCGGAGATGACTTTCCCAATACAAAAGTTCACCGGGCATGACTTTCCCAATACAAAAGTTCACCGGGCATGACTTTCCCAATACAAAAGTTCACCGGGCAAGACTTTCCCAATACAAAAGTTCACCGGGCATGACTTTCCCAATACAAAAGTTCACCGGGCATGACTTTCCCAATACAAAAGTTCACCGGGCATGACTTTCTCAATACAAAAGTTCACCGGGCATGATTTTCCCAATACAAAAGTTCACCGGGCACGACTTTCCCAATACAAAAGTTCACCGGGCATGACTTTCCCAATACAAAAGTTCACCGGAGATGACTTTCCCAATACAAAAGTTCACCGGGCATGACTTTCTCAATACAAAAGTTCACCGGGCATGACTTTCCCAATACGAAAGTTCACCGGAGATGACTTTCCCAATACAAAAGTTCACCGGGCATGACTTTCCCAATACAAAAGTTCACCGGGCATGACTTTCCCAATACAAAAGTTCACCGGGCATGACTTTCCCAATACAAAAGTTCACCGGGCATGACTTTCCCAATACAAAAGTTCACCGGGCATGACTTTCTCAATACAAAAGTTCACTGGGCATGACTTTCCCAATACAAAAGTTCACCGGAGATGACTTTCCCAATACAAAAGTTCACCGGGCATGACTTTCCCAATACAAAAGTTCACCGGGCATGACTTTCCCAATACGAAAGTTCACCGGGCATGACTTTCCCAATACAAAAGTTCACCGGGCATGACTTTCCCAATACAAAAGTTCACCGGGCATGACTTTCCCAATACAAAAGTTCACCGGGCATGACTTTCCCAATACAAAAGTTCACCGGGCATGACTTTCCCAATACAAAAGTTCACCGGGCATGACTTTCCCAATACAAAAGTTCACCGGGCATGACTTTCCCAATACAAATGTTCACCGGGCATGACTTTCCCAATACAAAAGTTCACCGGGCATGACTTTGCCAATACAAAAGTTCACCGGGCATGACTTTCTCAATACAAAAGTTCACCGGGCATGACTTTCCCAATACAAAAGTTCACCGGGCATGACTTTCCCAATACAAAAGTTCACCGGAGATGACTTTCCCAATACAAAAGTTCACCGGGCATGACTTTCCCAATACAAAAGTTCACCGGAGATGACTTTCCCAATACAAAAGTTCACCGGGCATGACTTTCCCAATACAAAAGTTCACCGGGCATGACTTTCCCAATACAAAAGTTCACCGGGCATGACTTTCCCAATACAAAAGTTCACCGGGCATGACTTTCCCAATACAAAAGTTCACCGGAGATGACTTTCCCAATACAAAAGTTCACCGGGCATGACTTTCCCAATACAAAAGTTCACCGGGCATGACTTTCCCAATACAAATGTTCACCGGACATGACTTTGCCAATACAAAAGTTCACCGGGCATGACTTTCCCAATACAAAAGTTCACCGGGCATGACTTTCCCAATACAAAAGTTCACCGGGCATGACTTTCTCAATACAAAAGTTCACCGGGCATGAATTTCCCAATACAAATGTTCACCGGGCATGACTTTGCCAATACAAAAGTTCACCGGAGATGACTTTCCCAATACAAAAGTTAACCGGGCATGACTTTCCCAATACAAAAGTTCACCGGCATGACTTTCCCAATACAAAAGTTCACCGGGCATGACTTTCTCAATACAAAAGTTCACCGGGCATGACTTTCCCAATACGAAAGTTCACCGGGCATGACTTTCCCAATACAAAAGTTCACCGGGCATGACTTTCTCAATACAAAAGTTCACCGGGCATGACTTTCCCAATACAAAAGTTCACCGGGCATGACTTTCCCAATACAAAAGTTCACCGGAGATGACTTTTCCCAATACAAAAGTTCACCGGGCATGACTTTGCCAATACAAAAGTTCACCGGAGATGGCTTTCCCAATACAAAAGTTCACCGGGCATGACTTTCCCAATACAAAAGTTCACCGGAGATGACTTTCCCAATACAAAAGTTCACCGGAGATGACTTTCCCAATACAAAAGTTCACCGGAGATGACTTCCCCAATACAAAAGTTCACCGGGCATGACTTTCCCAATACAAAAGTTCACCGGGCATGACTTTCCCAATACAAAAGTTCACCGGGCATGGCTTTCCCAACACAAAAGTTCACCGGGCATGACTTTCCCAATACAAAAGTTCACCGGGCATGACTTTCCCAATACAAAAGTTCACCGGAGATGACTTTCCCAATACAAAAGTTCACCGGAGATGACTTCCCCAATACAAACGTTCACCGGGCATGACTTTCCCAATACAAAAGTTCACCGGGCATGACTTTCCCAATACAAAAGTTCACCGGGCATGACTTTGCCAATACAAAAGTTCACCGGAGATGGCTTTCCCAATACAAAAGTTCACCGGGCATGACTTTCTCAATACAAAAGTTCACCGGGCATGACTTTCCCAATACAAAAGTTCACCGGAGATGACTTTCCCAATACAAAAGTTCACCGGAGATGACTTTCCCAATACAAAAGTTCACCGGAGATGACTTTCCCAATACGAAAGTTCACCGGGCATGACTTTTCCAATACAAAAGTTCACCGGGCATGGCTTTCCCAACACAAAAGTTCACCGGGCATGACTTTCCCAATACAAAAGTTCACCGGGCATGACTTTCCCAATACAAAAGTTCACCGGGCATGACTTTCCCAATACAAAAGTTCACCGGGCATGACTTTCCCAATACAAATGTTCACCGGGCATGACTTTCCCAATACAAAAGTTTACCGGAGATGACTTTTCCCATACAAAAGTTCACCGGGCATGACTTTCCCAATACAAAAGTTCACCGGAGATGACTTTCCAAATACAAAAGTTCACCGGGCATGACTTTCCCAATACAAAAGTTCACCGGGCATGACTTTCCCAATACAAAAGTTCACCGGAGATGACTTTCCCAATACAAAAGTTCACCGGAGATGACTTCCCCAATACAAACGTTCACCGGGCATGACTTTCCCAATACAAAAGTTCACCGGGCATGACTTTCCCAATACAAAAGTTCACCGGGCATGACTTTGCCAATACAAAAGTTCACCAGAGATGGCTTTCCCAATACAAAAGTTCACCGGGCATGACTTTCTCAATACAAAAGTTCACCGGGCATGACTTTCCCAATACAAAAGTTCACCGGAGATGACTTTCCCAATACAAAAGTTCACCGGAGATGACTTTCCCAATACAAAAGTTCACCGGAGATGACTTTCCCAATACGAAAGTTCACCGGGCATGACTTTTCCAATACAAATGTTCACCGGGCATGGCTTTCCCAACACAAAAGTTCACCGGGCATGACTTTCCCAATACAAAAGTTCACCGGGCATGACTTTCCCAATACAAAAGTTCACCGGGCATGACTTTCCCAATACAAAAGTTCACCGGGCATGACTTTCCCAATACAAATGTTCACCGGGCATGACTTTCCCAATACAAAAGTTTACCGGAGATGACTTTTCCCATACAAAAGTTCACCGGGCATGACTTTCCCAATACAAAAGTTCACCGGAGATGACTTTCCAAATACAAAAGTTCACCGGGCATGACTTTCCCAATACAAAAGTTCACCGGGCATGACTTTCCCAATACAAAAGTTCACCGGAGATGACTTTCCCAATACAAAAGTTCACCGGAGATGACTTCCCCAATACAAAAGTTCACCGGGCATGACTTTCCCAATACAAAAGTTCACCGGGCATGGCTTTCCCAACACAAAAGTTCACCGGGCATGACTTTCCCAATACAAAAGTTCACCGGAGATGACTTTTCCAATACAAAAGTTCACCGGGCATGGCTTTCCCAATACAAAAGTTCACCGGAGATGACTTTCCCAATACAAAAGTTCGACGGAGATGACTTTCCCAATACAAAAGTTCGACGGAGATGACTTTCCCAATACAAAAGTTCACCGGGCATGACTTTCCCAATACAAAAGTTCACCGGGCATGACTTTCCCAATACAAAAGTTCACCGGGCATGGCTTTCCCAACACAAAAGTTCACCGGGCATGACTTTCCCAATACAAAAAATCACCGGGCATGACTTTCCCAATACAAAAGTTCACCGGAAATGACTTTCCCAATACAAAAATTCACCGGAGATGACTTCCCCAATACAAAAGTTAACCGGGCATGACTTTCCCAATACAAATGTTCACCGGGCATGACTTTCCCAATACAAAAGTTCACCGGGCATGACTTTCTCAATACAAAAGTTCACCGGGCATGACTTTCCCAATACGAAAGTTCACCGGGCATGACTTTCCCAATACAAAAGTTCACCGGGCATGACTTTCTCAATACAAAAGTTCACCGGGCATGACTTTCCCAATACAAAAGTTCACCGGGCATGACTTTCCCAATACAAAAGTTCACCGGGCATGACTTTCCCAATACAAAAGTTCACCGGGCATGACTTTGCCAATACAAAAGTTCACCGGAGATGGCTTTCCCAATACAAAAGTTCACCGGGCATGACTTTCCCAATACAAAAGTTCACCGGAGATGACTTTCCCAATACAAAAGTTCACCGGAGATGACTTCCCCAATACAAAAGTTCACCGGGCATGACTTTCCCAATACAAAAGTTCACCGGGCATGACTTTCCCAATACAAAAGTTCACCGGGCATGGCTTTCCCAACACAAAAGTTCACCGGGCATGACTTTCCCAATACAAAAGTTCACCGGGCATGACTTTCCCAATACAAAAGTTCACCGGAGATGACTTTCCCAATACAAAAGTTCACCGGAGATGACTTCCCCAATACAAACGTTCACCGGGCATGACTTTCCCAATACAAAAGTTCACCGGGCATGACTTTCCCAATACAAAAGTTCACCGGGCATGACTTTGCCAATACAAAAGTTCACCGGAGATGGCTTTCCCAATACAAAAGTTCACCGGGCATGACTTTCTCAATACAAAAGTTCACCGGGCATGACTTTCCCAATACAAAAGTTCACCGGAGATGACTTTCCCAATACAAAAGTTCACCGGAGATGACTTTCCCAATACAAAAGTTCACCGGAGATGACTTTCCCAATACGAAAGTTCACCGGGCATGACTTTTCCAATACAAAAGTTCACCGGGCATGGCTTTCCCAACACAAAAGTTCACCGGGCATGACTTTCCCAATACAAAAGTTCACCGGGCATGACTTTCCCAATACAAAAGTTCACCGGGCATGACTTTCCCAATACAAAAGTTCACCGGGCATGACTTTCCCAATACAAATGTTCACCGGGCATGACTTTCCCAATACAAAAGTTTACCGGAGATGACTTTTCCCATACAAAAGTTCACCGGGCATGACTTTCCCAATACAAAAGTTCACCGGAGATGACTTTCCAAATACAAAAGTTCACCGGGCATGACTTTCCCAATACAAAAGTTCACCGGGCATGACTTTCCCAATACAAAAGTTCACCGGAGATGACTTTCCCAATACAAAAGTTCACCGGAGATGACTTCCCCAATACAAAAGTTCACCGGGCATGACTTTCCCAATACAAAAGTTCACCGGGCATGGCTTTCCCAACACAAAAGTTCACCGGGCATGACTTTCCCAATACAAAAGTTCACCGGAGATGACTTTTCCAATACAAAAGTTCACCGGGCATGGCTTTCCCAATACAAAAGTTCACCGGAGATGACTTTCCCAATACAAAAGTTCGACGGAGATGACTTTCCCAATACAAAAGTTCACCGGGCATGACTTTCCCAATACAAAAGTTCACCGGGCATGACTTTCCCGATACAAAAGTTCACCGGGCATGGCTTTCCCAACACAAAAGTTCACCGGGCATGACTTTCCCAATACAAAAGTTCACCGGGCATGACTTTCCCAATACAAAAGTTCACCGGAAATGACTTTCCCAATACAAAAATTCACCGGAGATGACTTCCCCAATACAAAAGTTCACCGGGCATGACTTTCCCAATACAAAATTCACCGGGCATGACTTTCCCAATACAAAAGTTCACCGGGCATGACTTTGCCAATACAAAAGTTCACCGGAGATGGCTTTCCCAATACAAAAGTTCACCGGAGATGACTTTCCCAATACAAAAGTTCACCGGAGATGACTTTCCCAATACAAAAGTTCACCGGAGATGACTTTCCCAATACAAAAGTTCACCGGGCATGACTTTCCCAATACAAAAGTTCACCGGAGATGACTTTGCCAATACAAAAGTTCACCGGAGATGACTTTCCCAATACAAAAGTTCACCGGAGATGACTTTGCCAATACAAAAGTTCACCGGAGATGACTTTTCCAATACAAAAGTTCACCGGGCATGGCTTTCCCAACACAAAAGTTCACCGGGCATGACTTTCCCAATACAAATGTTCACCGGGCATGACTTTCCCAGTACAAAAGTTCACCGGGCATGACTTTCCCAATACAAAAGTTCACCGGGCATGACTTTCCTAATACAAAAGTTCACCAGGCATGACTTTTCCCATACAAAAGTTCACCGGGCATGACTTTCCCAATACAAAAGTTCACCGGGCATGACTTTCCCAATACAAAAGTTCACCGGAGATGACTTTCCCAATACAAAAGTTCACCGGGCATGAATTTCCCAATACAAATGTTCACCGGGCATGACTTTGCCAATACAAAAGTTCACCGGAGATGACTTTCCCAATACAAAAGTTCACCGGGCATGACTTTCCCAATACAAAAGTTCACCGGGCATGACTTTCCCAATACAAAAGTTCACCGGGCATGACTTTCCCAATACAAAAGCTCACCGGAGATGACTTTCCCAATACAAAAGTTCACCGGAGATGACTTTCCCAATACAAAAGTTCACCGGGCATGGCTTTCCCAACACAAAAGTTCACCGGGCATGACTTTCCCAATACAAAAGTTTACCGGAGATGACTTTTCCCATACAAAAGTTCACCGGGCATGACTTTCCCAATACAAAAGTTCACCGGGCATGACTTTCCCAATACAAAAGTTCACCGGAGATGACTTTCCCAATACAAAAGTTCACCGGGCATGACTTTCCCAATACAAAAGTTCACCGGGCATGACTTTCCCAATACAAAAGTTCACCGGGCATGACTTTCCCAATACAAAAGTTCACCGGGCATGACTTTCCCAATACAAAAGTTCACCGGAGATGACTTTCCCAATACAAAAGTTCACCGGAGATGACTTTTCCAATACAAAAGTTCACCGGGCATGACTTTCCCAATACAAAAGTTCACCGGGCATGACTTTCCCAATACAAAAGTTCACCGGGCATGAATTTCCCAATACAAATGTTCACCGGGCATGACTTTGCCAATACAAAAGTTCACCGGGCATGACTTTCCCAATACAAAAGTTCACCGGAGATGACTTTTCCAATACAAAAGTTCACCGAGCATGGCTTTCCCAACACAAAAGTTCACCGGGCATGACTTTCCCAATACAAAAGTTCACCGGAGATGACTTTCCCAATACAAAAGTTCACCGGGCATGACTTTCCCAACACAAAAGTTCACCGGGCATGACTTTCCCAATACAAAAGTTCACCGGAGATGACTTTCCCAATACAAAAGTTCACCGGGCATGACTTTCCCAATAAAAAAGTTCACCGGGCATGAATTTCCCAATACAAATGTTCACCGGGCATGACTTTGCCAATACAAAAGTTCACCGGAGATGACTTTCCCAATACAAAAGTTCACCGGGCATGACTTTCCCAATACAAAAGTTCACCGGGCATGACTTTCCCAATACAAAAGTTCACCGGCCATGACTTTCCCAATACAAAAGTTCACCGGAGATGACTTTCCCAATACAAAAGTTCGACGGAGATGACTTTCCCAATACAAAAGTTCACCGGGCATGACTTTCCCAATACAAAAGTTCACCGGGCATGACTTTCCCAATACAAAAGTTCACCGGGCATGACTTTCCCAATACAAAAGTTCACCGGGCATGACTTTCCCAATACAAAAGTTCACCGGAGATGACTTTTCCAATACAAAAGTTCACCGGGCATGACTTTCCCAATACAAAAGTTCACCGGGCATGACTTTCCCAATACAAAAGTTCACCGGAGATGACTTTCCCAATACAAAAGTTCACCGGGCATGACTTTCCCAATACAAAAGTTCACCGGGCATGACTTTCCCAATACAAAAGTTCACCGGGCATGACTTTCCTAATACAAAAGTTCACCGGGCATGACTTTCCCAATACAAAAGTTCACCGGAGATGACTTTGCCAATACAAAAGTTCACCGGAGATGACTTTTCTAATACAAAAGTTCACCGGACATGGCTTTCCCAACACAAAAGTTCACCGGGCATGACTTTCCCAATACAAATGTTCACCGGGCATGACTTTCCCAGAACAAAAGTTCACCGGAGATGACTTTCCCAATACAAAAGTTCACCGGGCATGACTTTCCCAATACAAAAGTTCACCGGAGATGACTTTCCCAATACAAAAGTTCACCGGGCATGACTTTCCCAATACAAAAGTTCACCGGGCATGACTTTCCCAATACAAAAGTTCACCGGGCATGACTTTCTCAATACAAAAGTTCACCGGGCATGACTTTCCCAATACAAAAGTTCACCGGGCATGACTTTCCCAACACAAAAGTTCACCGGGCATGACTTTCTCAATACAAAAGTTCACCGGGCATGACTTTCCCAATACAAAAGTTCACCGGGCATGACTTTCCCAATACAAAAGTTCACCGGAGATGACTTTCCCAATACAAAAGTTCACCGGGCATGACTTTCTCAATACAAAAGTTCACCGGGCATGACTTTCCCAATACAAAAGTTCACCGGGCATGACTTTCCCAATACAAAAGTTCACCGGAGATGACTTTCCCAATACAAAAGTTCACCGGGCATGACTTTCCCAATACAAAAGTTCACCGGGCATGAATTTCCCAATACAAATGTTCACCGGGCATGACTTTGCCAATACAAAAGTTCACCGGAGATGACTTTCCCAATACAAAAGTTCACCGGGCATGACTTTCCCAATACAAAAGTTTACCGGAGATGACTTTTCCCATACAAAAGTTCACCGGGCATGACTTTCCCAATACAAATGTTCACCGGGCATGACTTTCCCTGTACAAAAGTTCACCGGAGATGACTTTCCCAATACAAAAGTTCACCGGGCATGACTGTCCCAATACAAAAGATCACCGGGCATGACTTTCCCAATACAAAAGTTCACCGGGCATGACTTTCTCAATACAAAAGTTCACCGGGCATGACTTTCCCAATACAAAAGTTCACCGGGCATGACTTTCCCAATACAAAAGTTCACCGGGCATGACTTTCTCAATACAAAAGTTCACCGGGCATGACTTTCCTAATACAAAAGTTCACCGGAGATGACTTTAGCAATACAAAAGTTCACCGGGCATGACTTTCCCAATACAAAAGTTCACCGGGCATGAATTTCCCAATACAAATGTTCACCGGGCATGACTTTGCCAATACAAAAGTTCACCGGAGATGACTTTCCCAATACAAAAGTTCACCGGGCATGACTTTCCCAATACAAAAGTTCACCGGGCATGACTTTCCCAATACAAAAGTTTACCGGAGATGACTTTTCCCATACAAAAGTTCACCGGGCATGACTTTCCCAATACAAATGTTCACCGGGCATGACTTTCCCAGTACAAAAGTTCACCGGAGATGTCTTTCCCAATACAAAAGTTCACCGGGCATGACTTTCCCAATACAAAAGTTCACCGGAGATGACTTTGCCAATACAAAAGTTCACCGGAGATGACTTTTCCAATACAAAAGGTCACCGGGCATGACTTTCCGAATACAAAAGTTCACCGGAGATGACTTTCCCAATACAAAAGTTCACCGGGCATGACTTTCCCATACAAAAGTTCACCGGGCATGACTTTCCCAATACAAATGTTCACCGGGCATGACTTTCCCAATACAAAAAATCACCGGAGATGACTTTCCCAATACAAAAGTTCACCGGGCATGACTTTCCCAATACAAAAGTTCACCGGGCATGGCTTTCCCAACACAAAAGTTCACCGGGCATGACTTTCCCAATACAAAAGTTCACCGGGCATGACTTTCCCAATACAAAAATCACCGGAGATGACTTTCCCAATACAAAAGTTCACCGGGCATGACTTTCCCAATACAAAAGTTCACCGGGCATGACTTTCCCAATACAAAAGTTCACTGGGCATGAATTTCCCAATACAAAAAGGCCACCGGGCATGAATTTCCCAATACAAATGTTCACCGGGCATGACTTTGCCAATACAAAAGTTCACCGGAGATGACTTTCCCAATACAAAAGTTCACCGGGCATGACTTTCCCAATACAAAAGTTCACCGGGCATGACTTTGCCAATACAAAAGTTCACCGGGCATGACTTTCTCAATACAAAAGTTCACCGGAGATGACTTTTCCCATACAAAAGTTCACCGGAGATGAGTTTCCCAATACAAAAGTTCACCGGGCATGACTTTCCCAATACAAAAGTTCACCGGGCATGACTTTCCCAATATAAAAGTTCACCGGGCATGACTTTCCCAATACAAAAGTTCACCGGGCATGACTTTCCCAATACAAATGTTCACCGGGCATGACTTTGCCAATACAAAAGTTCACCGGAGATGACTTTCCCAATACAAAAGTTCACCGGGCATGACTTTCTCAATACAAAAGTTCACCGGGCATGACTTTCCCAATACAAATGTTCACCGGGCATGACTTTGCCAATACAAAAGTTCACCGGAGATGACTTTCCCAATACAAAAGTTCACCGGGCATGACTTTCCCAATACAAAAGTTCACCGGGCATGGCTTTCCCAATACAAAAGTTCACCGGGCATGACTTTCCCAATACAAAAGTTCACCGGAGATGACTTTCCCAATACAAAAGTTCACCGGGCATGACTTTCCCAATAAAAAAGTTCACCGGGCATGACTTTCCCAATACAAAAGTTCACCGGGCATGACTTTCCCAATACAAATGTTCACCGGGCATGACTTTCCCAATACAAAAGTTCACCGGGCATGACTTTCCCAATACAAAAGTTCACCGGGCATGACTTTCTCAATACAAAAGTTCACCGGGCATGACTTTGCCAATACAAAAGTTCACCGGGCATGACTTTCCCAATACAAAAGTTCACCGGAGATGACTTTAGCAATACAAAAGTTCACCGGGCATGACTTTCCCAATACAAAAGTTCACCGGGCATGAATTTCCCAATACAAATGTTCACCGGGCATGACTTTGCCAATACAAAAGTTCACCGGAGATGACTTTCCCAATACAAAAGTTCACCGGGCATGACTTTCCCAATACAAAAGTTCACCGGGCATGACTTTCCCAATACAAAAGTTTACCGGAGATGACTTTTCCCATACAAAAGTTCACCGGGCATGACTTTCCCAATACAAATGTTCACCGGGCATGACTTTCCCAGTACAAAAGTTCACCGGAGATGTCTTTCCCAATACAAAAGTTCACCGGGCATGACTTTCCCAATACAAAAGTTCACCGGAGATGACTTTGCCAATACAAAAGTTCACCGGAGATGACTTTTCCAATACAAAAGTTCACCGGGCATGACTTTCCGAATACAAAAGTTCACCGGAGATGACTTTCCCAATACAAAAGTTCACCGGGCATGACTTTCCCATACAAAAGTTCACCGGGCATGACTTTCCCAATAAAAATGTTCACCGGGCATGACTTTCCCAATACAAAAAATCACCGGAGATGACTTTCCCAATACAAAAGTTCACCGGGCATGACTTTCTCAATACAAAAGTTCACCGGGCATGACTTTCCCAATACAAAAGTTCACCGGGCATGACTTTCCCAATACAAAAGTTCACCGGGCATGACTTTCCCAATACAAAAGTTCACCGGGCATGACTTTCCCAATACAAAAGTTCACCGGGCATGGCTTTCCCAACACAAAAGTTCACCGGGCATGACTTTCCCAATACAAAAGTTCACCGGGCATGACTTTCCCAATACAACAAATCACCGGAGATGACTTTCCCAATACAAAAGTTCACCGGGCATGACTTTCCCAATACAAAAGTTCACCGGGCATGACTTTCCCAATACAAAAGTTCACCGGGCATGAATTTCCCAATACAAAAGTTCACCGGGCATGAATGTCCCAATACAAATGTTCACCGGGCATGACTTTGCCAATACAAAAGTTCACCGGAGATGACTTTCCCAATACAAAAGTTCACCGGGCATGGCTTTCCCAATACAAAAGTTCACCGGGCATGACTTTGCCAATACAAAAGTTCACCGGGCATGACTTTCTCAATACAAAAGTTCACCGGAGATGACTTTTCCCATACAAAAGTTCACCGGAGATGAGTTTCCCAATACAAAAGTTCACCGGGCATGACTTTCCCAATATAAAAGTTCACCGGGCATGACTTTCCCAATACAAAAGTTCACCGGGCATGACTTTCCCAATACAAATGTTCACCGGGCATGACTTTGCCAATACAAAAGTTCACCGGAGATGACTTTCCCAATACAAAAGTTCACCGGGCATGACTTTCTCAATACAAAAGTTCACCGGGCATGACTTTCCCAATACAAATGTTCACCGGGCATGACTTTGCCAATACAAAAGTTCACCGGAGATGACTTTCCCAATACAAAAGTTCACCGGGCATGACTTTCCCAATACAAAAGTTCACCGGGCATGGCTTTCCCAATACAAAAGTTCACCGGGCATGACTTTCCCAATACAAAAGTTCACCGGAGATGACTTTCCCAATACAAAAGTTCACCGGGCATGACTTTCCCAATAAAAAAGTTCACCGGGCATGACTTTCCCAATACAAAAGTTCACCGGGCATGACTTTCCCAATACAAATGTTCACCGGGCATGACTTTCCCAATACAAAAGTTCACCGGGCATGACTTTCCCAATACAAAAGTTCACCGGGCATGACTTTCTCAATACAAAAGTTCACCGGGCATGACTTTGCCAATACAAAAGCTCACCGGAGATGACTTTCCCAATACAAAAGTTCACCGGGCATGACTTTCTCAATACAAAAGTTCACCGGGCATGACTTTCCCAATACAAATGTTCACCGGGCATGACTTTGCCAATACAAAAGTTCACCGGAGATGACTTTTCCAATACAAAAGTTCACCGGGCATGACTTTCCCAATACAAAAGTTCACCGGGCATGGCTTTCCCAATACAAAAGTTCACCGGGCATGACTTTCCCAATACAAAAGTTCACCGGGCATGACTTTCCTAATACAAAAGTTCACCAGGCATGACTTTTCCCATACAAAAGTTCACCGGAGATGACTTTTCCCATACAAAAGTTCACCGGGCATGACTTTCCCAATACAAAAGTTCACCGGGCATGACTTTCCCAATACAAAAGTTTACCGGAGATGACTTTTCCCATACAAAAGTTCACCGGGCATGACTTTCCCAATACAAAAGTTCACCGGAGATGACTTTCCCAATACAAAAGTTCACCGGGCATGACTTTCCCAATACAAAAGTTCACCGGGCATGACTTTCTCAATACAAAAGTTCACCGGGCATGACTTTCCCAATACAAAAGTTCACCGGAGATGACTTTCCCAATACAAAAGTTCACCGGGCATGAATTTCCCAATACAAATGTTCACCGGGCATGACTTTGCCAATACAAAAGTTCACCGGAGATGACTTTCCCAATACATAAGTTCACCGGGCATGACTTTCCCAATACAAAAGTTCACCGGAGATGACTTTCCCAATACAAAAGTTCACCGGGCATGACTTTCCCAATACAAATGTTCACCGGGCATGACTTTCCCAATACAAAAGTTCACCGGGCATGACTTTCCCAATACAAAAGTTCACCGGAGATGACTTTCCCAATACAAAAGTTCACCGGGCATGTCTTTCCCAATACAAAAGTTCACCGGGCATGACTTTCCCAATACAAAAGTTCACCGGGCATGACTTTCCCAATACAAAAGTTCACCGGGCATGACTTTCCCAATACAAAAGTTCACCGGCATGACTTTCCCAATACAAAAGTTCACCGGGCATGACTTTCCCAATACAAAAGTTCACCGGGCATGACTTTCCCAATACAAAAGTTCACCGGGCATGACTTTCCCAATACAAAAGTTCACCGGGCATGACTTTTCCAATACAAAAGTTCACCGGAGATGACTTTCCCAATACAAAAGTTCACCGGGCATGACTTTCCCAATACAAAAGTTCACCGGGCATGACTTTCCCAATACGAAAGTTCACCGGGCATGACTTTCCCAATACAAAAGTTCACCGGGCATGACTTTCCCAATACAAAAGTTCACCGGAGATGACTTTCCCAATACAAAAGTTCACCGGAGATGACTTTCCCAATACAAAAGTTCACCGGGCATGACTTTCCCAATACAAAAGTTCACCGGGCATGACTTTCCCAATACAAAAGTTCACCGGGCATGACTTTCCCAATACAAAAGTTCACCGGAGATGACTTTCCCAATACAAAAGTTCACCGGGCATGACTTTCCCAATACAAAAGTTCACCGGGCATGACTTTCCCAATACGAAAGTTCACCGGGCATGACTTTCCCAATACAAAAGTTCACCGGGCATGACTTTCCCAATACGAAAGTTCACCGGAGATGACTTTCCCAATACAAAAGTTCACCGGAGATGACTTTCCCAATACAAAAGTTCACCGGGCATGACTTTCCCAATACAAAAGTTCACCGGGCATGACTTTCCCAATACAAAAGTTCACCGGGCATGACTCTCCCAATACAAAAGATCACCGGGCATGACTTTCCCAATACAAAAGTTCACCGGGCATGACTTTCCCAATACAAAAGTTCACCGGGCATGACTTTCCCAATACAAAAGTTCACCGGGCATGACTTTCCCAATACAAAAGTTCACCGGGCATGACTTTCCCAATACAAAAGTTCACCGGGCATGACTTTCCCAATACAAAAGTTCACCGGGCATGACTTTCCCAATACAAAAGTTCACCGGGCATGACTTTCCCAATACAAAAGTTCACCGGGCATGACTTTCCCAATACAAAATTTCACCGGGCATGACTTTCCCAATACAAAAGTTCACCGGGCATGACTTTCCCAATACAAAAGTTCACCGGGCATGACTTTCCCAATACAAAAGTTCACCGGAGATGACTTTCCCAATACAAAAGTTCACCGGAGATGACTTTCCCAATACAAAAGTTCACCGGGCATGACTTTCCCAATACAAAAGTTCACCGGGCATGACTTTCCCAATACAAAAGTTCACCGGGCATGACTTTCTCAATACAAAAGTTCACCGGGCATGAATTTCCCAATACAAATGTTCACCGGGCATGACTTTGCCATTACAAAAGTTCACCGGAGATGACTTTCCCAATACAAAAGTTCACCGGGCACGACTTTCCCAATACAAAAGTTCACCGGGCATGACTTTCCCAATACAAAAGTTCACCGGGCATGACTTTCCCAATACAAAAGTTCACCGGGCATGACTTTCCCAATACAAAAGTTCACCGGGCATGACTTTCCCAATACAAAAGTTCACCGGAGATGACTTTCCCAATACAAAAGTTCACCGGGCATGACTTTCCCAATACAAAAGTTCACCGGGCATGACTTTCCCAATACAAAAGTTCACCGGGCATGACTTTCCCAATACAAAAGTTCACCGGAGATGACTTCCCCAATACAAATGTTTACCGGGCATGACTTTTCCCATACAAAGGTACACCGGGCATGACTTTCCCAATACAAATGTTCACCGGGCATGACTTTCCCAATACAAAAGTTCAGCGGGCATGACTTTCCCAATACAAAAGTTCACCGGGCATGACTTTCTCAATACAAAAGTTCACCGGGCATGACTTTCTCAATACAAAAGTTCTCCGGGCATGACTTTCCAAATACAAAAGTTCACCGGGCATGACTTTCCCAATACAAAAGTTCACCGGGCATGACTTTCCCAATACAAAAGTTCACCGGGCATGACTTTGCCAATACAAAAGTTCACCGGAGATGGCTTTCCCAATACAAAAGTTCACCGGGCATGACTTTCTCAATACAAAAGTTCACCGGGCATGAATTTCCCAATACAAATGTTCACCGGGCATGACTTTGCCAATACAAAAGTTCACCGGAGATGAATTTCGCAATACAAAAGTTCACCGGGCAGACTTTCCCAATACATAAGTTCACCGGAGATGACTTTTCCCATACAAAAGTTCACCGGGCATGACTTTCCCAATACAAATGTTCACCGGGCATGACTTTCCCAATACAAAAAATCACCGGAGATGACTTTCCCAATACAAAAGTTCACCGTGCATGACTTTCCCAATACAAAAGTTCACCGGGCATGACTTTCCCAATACAAATGTTCACCGGGCATGACTTTCCCAATACAAAAGTTCACCGGGCATGACTTTCCCAATACAAAAGTTCACCGGGCATGACTTTCCCAATACAAAAGTTCACCGGGCATGGCTTTCCCAACACAAAGTTCACCGGGCATGACTTTCCCAATACAAAAGTTCACCGGGCATGACTTTCCCAATACAAAAAATCACCGGAGATGACTTTCCCAATACAAAAGTTCACCGGGCATGACTTTCCCAATACAAAAGTTCACCGGGCATGACTTTCCCAATACAAAAGTTCACCGGGCATGGCTTTCCCAACACAAAAGTTCACCGGGCATGACTTTCCCAATACAAAAGTTCACCGGGCATGACTTTCCCAATACAAAAAATCACCGGAGATGACTTTCCCAATACAAAAGTTCACCGGGCATGACTTTCCCAATACAAAAGTTCACCGGGCATGACTTTCCCAATACAAAAGTTCACCGGGCATGACTTTCCCAATACAAAAAATCACCGGAGATGACTTTCCCAATACAAAAGTTCACCGGGCATGACTTTCCAATACAAAAAGTTCACCGGGCATGACTTTCCCAATACAAAAGTTCACCGGGCATGACTTTGCCAATACAAAAGTTCACCGGGCAGGACTTTCTCAATACAAAAGTTCACCGGAGATGACTTTTCCCATACAAAAGTTCACGGAGATGAGTTTCCCAATACAAAAGTTCACCGGGCATTGACTTTCCCAATATAAAAAGTTCACCGGGCATGACTTTCCCAATACAAAAGTTCACCGGGCATGACTTTCCCAATACAAATGTTCACCGGGCATGACTTTGCCAATACAAAAGTTCACCGGAGATGACTTTCCCAATACAAAAGTTCACCGGGCATGACTTTCTCAATACAAAAGTTCACCGGGCATGACTTTCCCAATACAAATGTTCACCGGGCATGACTTTGCCAATACAAAAGTTCACCGGAGATGACTTTCCCAATACAAAAGTTCACCGGGCATGACTTTCCCAATACAAAAGTTCACCGGGCATGGCTTTCCCAATACAAAAGTTCACCGGGCATGACTTTCCCAATACAAAAGTTCACCGGAGATGACTTTCCCAATACAAAAGTTCACCGGGCATGACTTTCTCAATAAAAAAGTTCACCGGGCATGACTTTCCCAATAAAAAAGTTCACCGGGCATGACTTTCCAAATGTTCACCGGGCATGACTTTCCCAATACAAAAGTTCACCGGGCATGACTTTCCCAATACAAAAGTTCACCGGGCATGACTTTCTCAATACAAAAGTTCACCGGAGATGACTTTCCCAATACAAAAGTTCACCGGAGATGACTTTCCCAATACAAAAGTTCACCGGGCATGACTTTCCCAATACAAAAGTTCACCGGGCATGAATTTCCCAATACAAATGTTCACCGGAGATGACTTTCCCAATACAAAAGTTCACCGGGCATGACTTTCCCAATACAAATGTTCACCGGGCATGACTTTCCCAATACAAAAGTTCACCGGGCATGACTTTCCCAATACAAAAGTTCACCGGGCATGACTTTCCCAATACAAAAGTTCACCGGGCATGACTTTCCCAATACAAAAGTTCACCGGGCATGACTTTCCCAATACAAAAGTTCACCGGGCATGAATTTCCCAATACAAAAGTTCACCGGAGATGACTTTCCCAATACAAAAGTTCACCGGGCATGGCTTTCCCAACACAAAAGTTCACCGGGCATGACTTTCCCAATACAAAAGTTCACCGGGCATGACTTTCCCAATACAAAAGTTCACCGGGCATGACTTTCCCAATACAAAAGTTCACCGGGCATGACTTTCCCAATACAAAAGTTCACCGGGCATTACATTCCCAATACAAATGTTCACCGGGCATGACTTTCCCAATACAAAAGTTCACCGGGCATGACTTTCCCAATACAAAAGTTCACCGGGCATGACATTCTCAATACAAAAGTTCACCGGGCATGACTTTGCCAATACAAAAGTTCACCGGAGATGACTTTCCCAATACAAAAGTTCACCGGGCATGACTTTCTCAATACAAAAGTTCACCGGGCATGACTTTCCCAATACAAATGTTCACCGGGCATGACTTTGCCAATACAAAAGTTCACCGGAGATGACTTTCCCAATACAAAAGTTCACCGGGCATGACTTTCCCAATACAAAAGTTCACCGGGCATGGCTTTCCCAATACAAAAGTACACCGGGCATGACTTTCCCAATACAAAAGTTCACCGGAGATGACTTTCCCAATACAAAAGTTCACCGGAGATGACTTTCCCAATACAAAAGTTCACCGGAGATGACTTTCCCAATACAAAAGTTCACCGGGCATGACTTTCCCAATACAAAAGTTCACCGGGCATGACTTTCCCAATACAAAAGTTCACCGGGCATGAATTTCCCAATACAAATGTTCACCGGAGATGACTTTCCCAATACAAAAGTTCACCGGGCATGACTTTCCCAATACAAATGTTCACCGAGGATGACTTTCCCAATACAAAAGTTCACCGGGCATGACTTTCCCAATACAAAAGTTCACCGGGCATGACTTTCCCAATACAAAAGTTCACCGGGCATGACTTTCCCAATACAAAAGTTCACCGGGCATGACTTTCCCAATACAAAAGTTCACCGGGCATGAATTTCCCAATACAAATGTTCACCGGAGATGACTTTCCCAATACAAAAGTTCACCGGGCATGGCTTTCCCAACACAAAAGTTCACCGGGCATGACTTTCCCAATACAAAAGTTCACCGGGCATGACTTTCCCAATACAAAAGTTCACCGGGCATGACTTTCCCAATACAAAAGTTCACCGGGCATGACTTTCCCAATACAAAAGTTCACCGGGCATGACTTTCCCAATACAAAAGTTCACCTGGCATGACTTTCCCAATACAAAAGTTCACCGGGCATGACTTTCCCAATACAAAAGTTCACCGGCCATGACTTTCCCAATACAAAAGTTCACCGGAGATGACTTTCCCAATACAAAAGTTCGACGGAGATGACTTTCCCAATACAAAAGTTCACCGGGCATGACTTTCCCAATACAAAAGTTCACCGGGCATGACTTTCCCAATACAAAAGTTCACCGGGCATGACTTTCCTAATACAAAAGTTCACCAGGCATGACTTTTCCCATACAAAAGTTCACCGGAGATGACTTTTCCCATACAAAAGTTCACCGGGCATGACTTTCCCAATACAAAAGTTCACCGGGCATGATTTTCCAATACAAAAGTTCACCGGGCATGACTTTCCCAATACAAAAGTTCACCGGAGATGACTTTCCCAATACAAAAGTTCACCGGGCATGACTTTCCCAATACAAAAGTTCACCGGGCATGACTTTCTCAATACAAAAGTTCACCGGGCATGACTTTCCCAATACAAAAGTTCACCGGAGATGACTTTCCCAATACAAAAGTTCACCGGGCATGAATTTCCCAATACAAATGTTCACCGGGCATGACTTTGCCAATACAAAAGTTCACCGGAGATGACTTTCCCAATACAAAAGTTCACCGGGCATGACTTTCCCAATACAAAAGTTCACCGGAGATGACTTTCCCAATACAAAAGTTCACCGGGCATGACTTTCCCAATACAAAAGTTCAGCGGAGATGACTTTCCCAATACAAAAGTTCACCGGGCATGACTTTCCCAATACAAAAGTTCACCGGGCATGACTTTCCCAATACAAAAGTTCACCGGGCATGACTTTCCCAATACAAAAGTCACCGGGCATGACTTTCCCAATACAAAAGTTCACCGGGCATGACTTTCCCAATACAAAAGTTCACCGGGCATGACTTTCCCAATACAAAAGTTCACCGGGCATGACTTTGCCAATACAAAAGTTCACCGCAGATGACTTTCCCAATACAAAAGTTCACCGGGCATGACTTTCCCAATACAAAAGTTCACCGGGCATGACTTTCCCAATACAAAAGTTCACCGGGCATGACTTTCCCAATACAAAAGTTCACCGGGCATGACTTTCCAAATACAAAAGTTCATCGGAGATGACTTTCCCAATACAAAAGTTCACCGGGCATGACTTTCCCAATACAAAAGTTCACCGGGCATGACTTTCCCAATACGAAAGTTCACCGGGCATGACTTTCCCAATACAAAAGTTCACCGGGCATGACTTTCCCAATACGAAAGTTCACCGGAGATGACTTTCCCAATACAAAAGTTCACCGGAGATGACTTTCCCAATACAAAAGTTCACCGGGCATGACTTTCCCAATACAAAAGTTCACCGGGCATGACTTTCCCAATACAAAAGTTCACCGGGCATGACTTTCCCAATACAAAAGTTCACCGGGCATGACTTTCCCAATACAAAAGTTCACCGGGCATGACTTTCCCAATACAAAAGTCCACCGGGCATGACTTTCCCAATACAAAAGTTCACCGGGCATGACTTTCCCAATACAAAAGTTCACCGGGCATGACTTTCTCAATACAAAAGTTCACCGGGCATGACTTTCCCAATACAAAAGTTCACCGGGCATGACTTTCCCAATACAAAAGTTCACCGGGCATGACTTTCCCAATACAAAAGTTCACCGGGCATGACTTTCCCAATACAAAAGTTCACCGGGCATGACTTTCTCAATACAAAAGTTCACCGGGCATCAATTTCCCAATACAAATGTTCACCGGGCATGACTTTGCCAATACAAAAGTTCACCGGAGATGAGTTTCCCAATACAAAAGTTCACCGGGCATGACTTTCCCAATACAAAAGTTCACCGGGCATGACTTTCCCAATACAAAAGTTCACCGGGCATGACTTTCCCAATACAAAAGTTCACCGGGCATGACTTTCCCAATACAAAAGTTCACCGGGCATGACTTTCCCAATACAAAAGTTCACCGGGCATGATTTTCCCAATACAAAAGTTCACCGGGTATGACTTTCCCAATACAAAAGTTCACCGGAGATGACTTTCCCAATACAAAAGTTCACCGGGCATGAATTTCCCAATACAAAAGTTCACCGGGCATGACTTTCCCAATACAAATGTTCACCGGGCATGACTTTCCCAATACAAAAGTTCACCGGGCATGACTTTCCCAATACAAAAGTTCACCGGGCATGACTTTCTCAATACAAAAGTTCACCGGGCATGACTTTGCCAATACAAAACTTCACCGGAGATGACTTTCCCAATACAAAAGTTCACCGGGCATGACTTTCTCAATACAAAAGTTCACCGGGCATGACTTTCCCAATACAAATGTTCACCGGGCATGACTTTGCCAATACAAAAGTTCACCGGAGATGACTTTCCCAATACAAAAGTTCACCGGGCATGACTTTGCCAATACAAAAGTTCACCGGAGATGACTTTCCCAATACAAAAGTTCACCGGGCATGACTTACCCAATACAAAAGTTCACCGGGCATGGCTTTCCCAATACAAAAGTTCACCGGGCTTGACTTTCCCAATACAAAAGTTCACCGGAGATGACTTTCCCAATACAAAAGTTCACCGGAGATGACTTTCCCAATACAAAAGTTCACCGGAGATGACTTTCCCAATACAAAAGTTCACCGGGCATGACTTTCCCAATACAAAAGTTCACCGGGCATGACTTTCCCAATACAAAAGTCCACCGGGCATGACTTTCCCAATACAAAAGTTCACCGGGCATGACTTTCCCAATACAAAAGTTCACCGGGCATGACTTTCCCAATACAAAAGTTCACCGGGCATGACTTTCCCAATACAAAAGTTCACCGGGCATGACTTTCCCAATACAAAAGTTCACCGGGCATGAATTTCCCAATACAAAAGTTCACCGGGCATGACTTTCCCAATACAAAAGTTCACCGGGCATGGCTTTCCCAATACAAAAGTTCACCCGGCATGACTTTCCCAATACAAAAGTTCACCGGGCATGACTTTCCCAATACAAAAGTTCACCGGGCATGACTTTCCAAATACAAAAGTTCACCGGGCATGACTTTCCCAATACAAAAGTTCACCGGGCATGACTTTCCCAATACAAAAGTTCACCGGGCATGACTTTCCCAATACAAAAGTTCACCGGAGATGACTTTCCCAATACAAAAGTTCACCGGGCATGACTTTCCCAATACAAAAGTTCACCGGAGATGACTTCCCCAATACAAATGTTCACCGGGCATGACTTTTCCCATACAAAAGTACACCGGGCATGACTTTCCCAATACAAATGTTCACCGGGCATGACTTTCCCAATACAAAAGTTCACCGGGCATGACTTTCCCAATACAAAAGTTCACCGGGCATGACTTTCTCAATACAAAAGTTCACCGGGCATGACTTTCTCAATACAAAAGTTCACCGGGCATGACTTTCCCAATACAAAAGTTCACCGGGCATGACTTTCCCAATACAAAAGTTCACCGGGCATGACTTTCCCAATACAAAAGTTCACCGGGCATGACTTTGCCAATACAAAAGTTCACCGGAGATGGCTTTCCCAATACAAAAGTTCACCGGGCATGACTTTCTCAATACAAAAGTTCACCGGGCATGAATTTCCCAATACAAATATTCACCGGGCATGACTTTGCCAATACAAAAGTTCACCGGAGATGACTTTCCCAATACAAAAGTTCACCGGGCATGACTTTCCCAATACAAAAGTTCACCGGAGATGACTTTTCCCATACAAAAGTTCACCGGGCATGACTTTCCCAATACAAATGTTCACCGGGCATGACTTTCCCAATACAAAAAATCACCGGAGATGACTTTCCCAATACAAAAGTTCACCGGGCATGACTTTCCCAATACAAAAGTTCACCGGGCATGACTTTCCCAATACAAATGTTCACCGGGCATGACTTTCCCAATACAAAAGTTCACCGGGCATGACTTTCCCAATACAAAAGTTCACCGGGCATGACTTTCCCAATACAAAAGTTCACCGGGCATGGCTTTCCCAACACTAAAGTTCACCGGGCATGACTTTCCCAATACAAAAGTTCACCGGGCATGACTTTCCCAATACAAAAAATCACCGGAGATGACTTTCCCAATACAAAAGTTCACCGGGCATGACTTTCCCAATACAAAAGTTCACCGGAGATGACTTTCCCAATACAAAAGTTCACCGGGCATGAATTTCCCAATACAAATGTTCACCGGGCATGACTTTCCCAATACAAAAGTTCACCGGGCATGACTTTCCCAATACAAAAGTTTACCGGAGATGACTTTCCCAATACAAAAGTTCACCGGGCATGACTTTCCCAATACAAAAGTTCACCGGGCATGACTGTCCCAATACGAAAGTTCACCGGGCATGACTTTCCCAATACAAAAGTTCACCGGGCATGACTTTCCCAATACGAAAGTTCACCGGAGATGACTTTCCCAATACAAAAGTTCACCGGAGATGACTTTCCCAATACAAAAGTTCACCGGGCATGACTGTCCCAATACAAAAGTTCACCGGGCATGACTTTCCCAATACAAAAGTTCACCGGGCATGACTTTCCCAATACAAAAGTTCACCGGGCATGACTTTCCCAATACAAAAGTTCACCGGGCATGACTTTCCCAATACAAAAGTTCACCGGGCATGACTTTCCCAATACAAAAGTTCACCGGGCATGACTTTCCCAATACAAAAGTTCACCGGGCATGACTTTCCCAATACAAAAGTTCACCGGGCATGACTTTCCCAATACAAAAGTTCACCGGGCATGACTTTCCCAATACAAAAGTTCACCGGGCATGACTTTCCCAATACAAAAGTTAACCGGGCATGACTTTCCCAATACAAAAGTTCACCGGGCATGACTTTCCCAATACAAAAGTTCACCGGGCATGACTTTCCCAATACAAAAGTTCACCGGGCATGACTTTCCCAATACAAAAGTTCACCGGAGATGACTTTCCCAATACAAAAGTTCACCGGGCATGACTTTCCCAATACAAAAGTTCACCGGGCATGACTTTCCCAATACAAAAGTTCACCGGGCATGACTTTCTCAATACAAAAGTTCACCGGGCATGGCTTTCCCAATACAAAAGTTCACCAAGCATGACTTTGCCAATACAAAAGTTCACCGGAGATGACTTTCCCAATACAAAAGTTCACCGGGCATGACTTTCCCAATACAAAAGTTCACCGGGCATGACTTTCCCAATACAAAAGTTCACCGGAGATGACTTTTCCAATACAAAAGTTCACCGGAGATGACTTTCCCAATACAAAAGTTCACCGGGCATGACTTTCCCAATACAAAAGTTCACCGGGCATGACTTTCCCAATACAAAAGTTCACCGGGCATGACTTTCCCAATACAAAAGTTCACCGGAGATGACTTTCCCAATACAAAAGTTCACCGGGCATGACTTTCCCAATACAAAAGTTCACCGGGCATGACTTTCCCAATACAAAAGTTCACCGGGCATGACTTTCCCAATACAAAAGTTCACCGGAGATGACTTCCCCAATACAAATGTTCACCGGGCATGACTTTTCCCATACAAAAGTACACGGGGCATGACTTTCCCAATACAAATGTTCACCGGGCATGACTTTCCCAATACAAAAGTTCACCGGGCATGACTTTCCCAATACAAAAGTTCACCGGGCATGACTTTCTCAATACAAAAGTTCACCGGGCATGACTTTCTCAATACAAAAGTTCACCGGGCATGACTTTCCCAATACAAAAGTTCGCCGGGCATGACTTTCCCAATACAAAAGTTCACCGGGCATGACTTTCCCAATACAAAAGTTCACCGGGCATGACTTTGCCAATACAAAAGTTCACCGGAGATGGCTTTCCCAATACAAAAGTTCACCGGGCATGACTTTCTCAATACAAAAGTTCACCGGGCATGAATTTCCCAATACAAATGTTCACCGGGCATGACTTTGCCAATACGAAAGTTCACCGGAGATGACTTTCCCAATACAAAAGTTCACCGGGCATGACTTTCCCAATACAAAAGTTCACCGGAGATGACTTTTCCCATACAAAAGTTCACCGGGCATGACTTTCCCAATACAAATGTTCACCGGGCATGACTTTCCCAATACAACCAAGTAAGAAAAGTCTATAGTCGGACGGAGCCGACCATGGGATACCCTATACCACTATCCCTGGACAATCGCTCTCCACGGAACTTCTTTTCAATGATTGTGAAAATTTAAATTTACTTATGACCAAAACCAAAAAGTTACCTAGAATGCAAAGACATTTTTGTAGCAGGAAAGGAAAATTTAGTTTACACAAACTAAAATGCAATGAAACCCACTTATGTAGTACTACTACTTCCGTTGTTTAACCGCTACGTTATTGAAATTTTTACCAATTTCACACTAAAGTTTCAGTCCAATTAACCCGCTAAGTATTATATGATCTTCACGTTGGTTTCTACGCTTCTACTTCATCATAAACTCAAACTTTGTTTAAAATTTTGCGGGTTATTATTTTGATCTACAGAGCCACTACAAAATTTGTTTAAATTTTGTTTTTGGTCCATTTCATCCCCTGAACTTTTCACGATCATCACCAAAAACTAATCATTTCTATTCTGGCCCGAACCCAACCTCCTTAAAAAATTCGTTACAATCGGGCCATAATTGCGGCCTTAAGCTTGTTTACAATTTTTAATGGACGGACACACATCGCTAAATCGCTTTATCTCGTCGAGAAATAAGGCGTCTAGGACGAATATTTCGTGGTGTTACATAAACTTTTGGAGAGACAATATGTAGCATGGGATAAAAATTTGGTTTTCTACACAGAACCCGTTATATATTAGGTAGTAGGCCCGTTATCTAGCAAACACTTTATTGCAATTTACATCAGAGGAAAGGTCAGTAGTTTTTTTCCATATGTAGGCTGCTTTGCGAAATATGTATGTCCTCAAGGAATTAAAATATGGACCAAAAATTATATTTTTATATTTTTCATACAAAAGTAATGGTCCATTTCACCCGCTAAAGAATAAAAGATCATCATTCAAAACTGTAGGCATCTTTTTCGACCTATACTCTTAACCGGTGCAAAATTTCGTGAGTTTTGATGTATAATTGCGACTTCTAGCGAGTTTATTATTACACTACATACAAATAACAGAATATATTAGGCTGTAACTCTGTTATCTGATCATGCACACCAACATAATTGGAATCAATTGAAAGGTCAAGCGTTCCACTTTCAAATATATCTCACTTGTCCGGAATGCCACTTCCAGGAATTAAGATATAAGCTGTATATTAAAAATTTTCACAATTTTCACACAAAAGTTTTGGTCCATTTAACCCTCCAAATATTATCCGATCGCCATATCAAATTGCAAGCTTCTCCTTTGTGATATACTCTTACATTATTTAAAATTACGCGTTGATCGGACTATTATTGAGACCTACAGAGCCGCTAGAAAATTGGATAAATATTATGTTTTTGGTCCATTTCACCCGCTAAATATTTCACGATCATCACCAATAAAAATAGGGATCTATTCTGATCTGAACCCGACCTCCATACAAAATTTCGTGACGATCGGTCCATAATTGCGGCCTGGAGCGTGTTTACAATTTATAATGGACAGACGGACGGACGGACACACATCTCAAAATCGCTTTATCTCGTCGAGATATGAAGATTGGTATACCACATTGGGGGTCTCCGACGAATATTTCGCGGTGTTACATGAATTTTTACCAAAACAAACTTATAATACCCTTTTCCACATTGTGGTATAGGGTATAAAAATCACCGGAGATGACTTTCCCAATACAAAAGTTCACCGGGCATGACTTTCCCAATACAAAAGTTCACCGGGCATGACTTTCCCAATACAAATGTTCACCGGTCATGACTTTCCCAATACAAAAGTTCACCGGGCATGACTTTCCCAATACAAAAGTTCACCGGGCATGGCTTTCCCAACACAAAAGTTCACCGGGCATGACTTTCCCAATACAAAAGTTCACCGGGCATGACTTTCCCAATACAAAAAATCACCGGAGATGACTTTCCCAATACAAAAGTTCACCGGGCATGACTTTCCCAATACAAAAGTTCACCGGAGATGACTTTGCCAATACAAAAGTTCACCGGGCATGAATTTCCCAATACAAATGTTCACCGGGCATGACTTTGCCAATACAAAAGTTCACCGGAGATGGCTTTCCCAATACAAAAGTTCACCGGGCATGACTTTCTCAATACAAAAGTTCACCGGGAATGAATTTCCCAATACAAATGTTCACCGGGCATGACTTTGCCAATACAAAAGTTCACCGGAGATGACTTTCCCAATACAAAAGTTCACCGGGCATGACTTTCCCAATACAAAAGTTCACCGGAGATGACTTTTCCCATACAAAAGTTCACCGGGCATGACTTTCCCAATACAAATGTTCACCGGGCATGACTTTCCCAATACAAAAAATCACCGGAGATGACTTTCCCAATACAAAAGTTCACCGGGCATGACTTTCCCAATACAAAAGTTCACCGGAGATGACTTTCCCAATACAAAAGTTCACCGGGCATGAATTTCCCAATACAAATGTTCACCGGGCATGACTTTGCCAATACAAAAGTTCACCGGGAATGACTTTCCCAATACAAAAGTTCACCGGGCATGACTTTCCCAATACAAAAGTTCACCGGGCATGACTTTCCCAATACAAAAGTTCACCGGGCATGACTTTCCCAATACAAAAGTTCACCGGGTATGACTTTCCCAATACAAAAGTTCACCGGGCATGATTTTCTCAATACAAAAGTTCACCGGGCATGACTTTCCCAATACAAAAGTTCACCGGGCATGACTTTCCCAATACAAATGTTCACCGGGCATGACTTTCCCAATACAAAAGTTCACCGGGCATGACTTTCCCAATACAAAAGTTCACCGGGCATGACTTTCTCAATACAAAAGTTCACCGGGCATGACTTTGCCAATACAAAAGTTCACCGGAGATGACTTTCCCAATACAAAAGTTCACCGGGCATGACTTTCTCAATACAAATGTTCACCGGGCATGACTTTGCCAATACAAAAGTTCACCGGAGATGACTTTCCCAATACAAAAGTTCACCGGGCATGACTTTCCCAATACAAAAGTTCACCGGGCATGGCTTTCCCAATACAAAAGTTCACCGGGCATGACTTTCCCAATTCAAAAGTTCACCGGAGATGACTTTCCCAATACAAAAGTTCACCGGAGATGACTTTCCCAATACAAAAGTTCACCGGAGATGACTTTCCCAATACAAAAGTTCACCGGGCATGACTTTCCCAATACAAAAGTTCACCGGAGATGACTTTCCCAATACAAAAGTTCACCGGGCATGACTTTCCCAATACAAAAGTTCACCGGGCATGACTTTCTTAATACAAAAGCTCACCGGGCATGACTTTCTCAATACAAAAGTTCACCGGGCATGAATTTCCCAATACAAATGTTCACCGGGCATGACTTTCCCAATACAAAAGTTTACCGGAGATGACTTTTCCCATACAAAAGTTCACCGGGCATGACTTTCCCAATACAAAAGTTCACCGGGCATGACTTTCCCAATACAAAAGTTCACCGGGCATGACTTTCCCAACACAAAAGTTCACCGGGCATGACTTTCCCAATACAAAAGTTCACCGGAGATGACTTTCCCAATACAAAAGTTCACCGGAGATGACTTTCCCAATACAAAAGTTCACCGGGCATGGCTTTCCCAACACAAAAGTTCACCGGGCATGACTTTCTCAATACAAAAGTTCACCGGAGATGACTTTCCCAATACAAAAGTTCACCGGAGATGACTTTCCCAATACAAAAGTTCACCGGGCATGACTTTCCCAATACAAAAGTTCACCGGGCATGACTTTCCCAATACGAAAGTTCACCGGGCATGACTTTCCCAATACAAAAGTTCACCGGGCATGACTTTCCCAATACGAAAGTTCACCGGAGATGACTTTCCCAATACAAAAGTTCACCGGGCATGAATTTCCCAATACAAATGTTCACCGGGCATGACTTTGCCAATACAAGAGTTCACCGGGCATGACTTTCTCAATACAAAAGTTCACCGGAGATGACTTTCCTAATACAAAAGTTCACCGGGCATGACTTTCCCAATACAAATGTTCACCGGGCATGACTTTCCCAATACAAAAGTTCACCGGGCATGGCTTTCCCAACACAAAAGTTCACCGGGCATGACTTTATCAATACAAAAGTTCACCGGGCATGACTTTCCCAATACAAAAGTTCACCGGAGATGACTTTCCCAATACAAAAGTTCACCGGGCATGAATTTCCCAATACAAATGTTCACCGGAGATGACTTTCCCAATACAAAAGTTCACCGGGCATGACTTTCCCAATACAAAAGTTCACCGGGCATGACTTTCCCAATACAAAAGTTCACCGGCATGACTTTCTCAATTCAAAAGTTCACCGGGTATGAATTTCCCAATACAAATGTTCACCGGAGATGACTTTCCCAATACAAAAGTTCACCGGGCATGACTTTCCCAATACAAATGTTCACCGGGCATGACTTTCCCAATACAAAAGTTCACCGGGCATGACTTTCCCAATACAAAAGTTCACCGGGCATGACTTTCCCAATACAAAAGTTCACCGGGCATGACTTTCCCAATACAAAAGTTCACCGGAGATGACTTTCCCAATACAAAAGTTCACCGGGCATGAATTTCCCAATACAAAAGTTCACCGGGCATGACTTTCCCAATACAAAAAATCACCGGAGATGACTTTCCCAATACAAAAGTTCACCGGGCATGACTTTCCCAATACAAAAGTTCACCGGGCATGACTTTCCCAATACAAAAGTTCACCGGAGATGACTTCCCCAATACAAAAGTTCACCGGGCATGACTTTCCCAATACAAAAGTTCACCGGGCATGACTTTCCAAATACAAAAGTTCACCGGGCATGACTTTCCAAATACAAAAGTTCACCGGGCATGACTTTCCCAATACAAAAGTTCACCGGGCATGACTTTCCCAATATAAATGTTCACCGGGCATGACTTTCCCAATACATAAGTTCACCGGAGATGACTTTTCCCATACAAAAGTTCACCGGGCATGACTTTCCCAATACAAAAGTTCACCGGAGATGACTTTCCCAACACAAAAGTTCACCGGGCATGACTTTCCCAATACAAAAGTTCACCGGACATGGCTTTCCCAACACAAAAGTTCACCGGGCATGACTTTCTCAATACAAAAGTTCACCGGAGATGACTTTCCTAATACAAAAGTTCACCGGGCATGACTTTCCCAATACAAATGTTCACCGGGCATGACTTTCCCAATACAAAAGATCACCGGGCATGGCTTTCCCAACACAAAAGTTCACCGGGCATGACTTTCTCAATACAAAAGTTCACCGGGCATGACTTTCCCAATACAAAAGTTCACCGGAGATGACTTTCTCAATACAAAAGTTCACCGATCATGAATTTCCCAATACAAATGTTCACCGGAGATGACTTTCCCAATACAAAAGTTCACCGGGCATGACTTTCCCAATACAAAAGTTCACCGGGCATGACTTTCCCAATACAAATGTTCACCGGAGATGACTTTCCCAATACAAAAGTTCACCGGGCATGACTTTCCCAATACAAAAGTTCACCGGGCATGACTTTCCCAATACAAAAGTTCACCGGCATGACTTTCTCAATACAAAAGTTCACCGGGCATGAATTTCCCAATACAAATGTTCACCGGAGATGACTTTCCCAATACAAAAGTTCACCGGGCATGACTTTCCCAATACAAATGTTCACCGGGCATGACTTCCCCAATACAAAAGTTCACCGGGCATGACTTTCCCAATACAAAAGTTCACCGGGCATGACTTTCCCAATACAAAAGTTCACCGGGCATGACTTTCCCAATACAAAAGTTCACCGGGCATGACTTTCCCAATACAAAAGTTCACCGGGCATGACTTTCCCAATATAAATGTTCACCGGGCATGACTTTTCCAATACATAAGTTCACCGGAGATGACTTTTCCCATACAAAAGTTCACCGGGCATGACTTTCCCAAAACAAAAGTTCACCGGAGATGACTTTCCCAACACAAAAGTTCACCGGGCATGACTTTCCCAATACAAAAGTTCACCGGACATGGCTTTCCCAACACAAAAGTTCACCGGGCATGACTTTCTCAATACAAAAGTTCACCGGAGATGACTTTCCTAATACAAAAGTTCACCGGGCATGACTTTCCCAATACAAATGTTCACCGGGCATGACTTTCCCAATACAAAAGTTCACCGGGCATGGCTTTCCCAACACAAAAGTTCACCGGGCATGACTTTCTCAATACAAAAGTTCACCGGGCATGACTTTCCCAATACAAAAGTTCACCGGAGATGACTTTCCCAATACAAAAGTTCACCGGAGATGACTTTCCCAATACAAAAGTTCACCGGGCATGAATTTCCCAATACAAATGTTCACCGGAGATGACTTTCCCAATACAAAAGTTCACCGGGCATGACTTTCCCAATACAAAAGTTCACCGGGCATGACTTTCCCAATACAAAAGTTCACCGGGCATGACTTTCCCAATACAAAAGTTCACCGGGCATGACTTTCCCAATACAAAAGTTCACCGGCATGACTTTCTCAATACAAAAGTTCACCGGGCATGAATTTCCCAATACAAATGTTCACCGGAGATGACTTTCCCAATACAAAAGTTCACCGGGCATGACTTTCCCAATACAAATGTTCACCGGGCATGACTTTCCCAATACAAAAGTTCACCGGGCATGACTTTCCCAATACAAAAGTTCACCGGGCATGACTTTCCCAATACAAAAGTTCACCGGGCATGACTTTCCCAATACAAAAGTTCACCGGAGATGACTTTCCCAATACAAAAGTTCACCGGGCATGAATTTCCCAATACAAATGTTCACCGGGCATGACTTTGCCAATACAAAAGTTCACCGGAGATGACTTTCCCAATACAAAAGTTCACCGGGCATGACTTTCCCAATACAAAAGTTCACCGGGCATGACTTTCCCAATACAAAAGTTCACCGGGCATGACTTTCCCAATACAAAAGTTCACCGGGCATGACTTTCCCAATACAAAAGTTCACCGGGCATGACTTTCCCAATACAAAAGTTCACCGGGCATGACTTTCCCAATACAAAAGTTCACCGGGCATGACTTTCCCAATACAAAAGTTCACCGGGCATGACTTTCCCAATACGAAAGTTCACCGGGCATGACTTTCCCAATACAAAAGTTCACCGGGCATGACTTTCCCAATACGAAAGTTCACCGGAGATGACTTTCCCAATACAAAAGTTCACCGGAGATGACTTTCCCAATACAAAAGTTCACCGGGCATGACTTTCCCAATACAAAAGTTCACCGGGCATGACTTTGCCAATACAAAAGTTCACCGGAGATGGCTTTCCCAATACAAAAGTTCACCGGGCATGACTTTCTCAATACAAAAGTTCACCGGGCATGACTTTCCCAATACAAAAGTTCACCGGAGATGACTTTCCCAATACAAAAGTTCACCGGGCATGACTTTCCCAATACAAAAGTTCACCGGGCATGACTTTCCCAATACAAAAGTTCACCGGAGATGACTTTCCCAATACAAAAGTTCACCGGGCATGACTTTCCCAATACAAAAGTTCACCGGGCATGACTTTCCCAATACAAAAGTTCACCGGGCATGACTTTCCCAATACAAAAGTTCACCGGAGATGACTTTTCCCAACACAAAAGTTCACCGGGCATGACTTTCCCAATACAAATGTTCACCGGGCATGACTTTCCCAATACAAAAGTTCACCGGGCATGACTTTCCCAATACAAAAGTTCACCGGGCATGACTTTCCCAATACAAAAGTTCACCGGGCATGACTTTCCCAATACAAAAGTTCACCGGGCATGACTTTCCCAATACAAATGTTCACCGGGCATGACTTTCCCAATACAAAAGTTCACCGGGCATGACTTTCCCAATACAAAAGTTCACCGGGCATGACTTTCCCAATACAAAAGTTCACCGGGCATGACTTTCCCAATACAAAAGTTCACCGGGCATGACTTTCCCAATACAAAAGTTCACCGGGCATGACTTTCCCAATACAAAAGTTCACCGGAGATGACTTTCCCAATACAAAAGTTCACCGGGCATGACTTTCCCAATACAAAAGTTCACCGGGCATGACTTTCCCAATACAAAAGTTCACCGGGCATGACTTTCCCAATACAAAAGTTCACCGGGCATGACTTTCCCAATACAAAAGTTCACCGGAGATGACTTTCCCAATACAAAAGTTCCACGGAGATGACTTTCCCAATACAAAAGTTCACCGGGCATGACTTTCTCAATACAAAAGTTTACCGGGCATGACTTTCCCAATACAAAAGTTCACCGGAGATGACTTTCCCAATACAAAAGTTCACCGGGCATGACTTTCCCAATACAAATATTCACCGGGCATGACTTTCCCAATACAAATGTTCACCGGGCATGACTTTCCCAATACAAAAGTTCACCGGGCATGACTTTCCCAATACAAAAGTTCACCGGGCATGACTTTCCCAATACAAAAGTTCACCGGGCATGACTTTCCCAATACAAAAGTTCACCGGGCATGACTTTCCCAATACAAAAGTTCCCCGGGCATGACTTTCCCAATACAAAAGTTCACCGGAGATGACTTTCCCAATACAAAAGTTCACCGGGCATGACTTTCCCAATACAAAAGTTCACCGGGCATGACTTTCCCAATACAAAAGTTCACCGGAGGTGACTTTCCCAATACAAAAGTTCACCGGGCATGACTTTCCCAATACAAAAGTTCACCGGGCATGACTTTGCCAATACAAAAGTTCACCGGAGATGGCTTTCCCAATACAAAAGTTCACCGGGCATGACTTTCTCAATACAAAAGTTCACCGGGCATGACTTTCCCAATACAAAAGTTCACCGGAGATGACTTTCCCAATACAAAAGTTCACCGGGCATGACTTTCCCAATACAAAAGTTCACCGGGCATGACTTTCCCAATACAAAAGTTCACCGGAGATGACTTTCCCAATACAAAAGTTCACCGGGCATGACTTTCCCAATACAAAAGTTCACCGGGCATGACTTTCCCAATACAAAAGTTCACCGGGCATGACTTTCCCAATACAAAAGTTCACCGGAGATGACTTTTCCCAACACAAAAGTTCACCGGGCATGACTTTCCCAATACAAATGTTCACCGGGCATGACTTTCCCAATACAAAAGTTCACCGGGCATAACTTTCCCAATACAAAAGTTCACCGGGCATGACTTTCCCAATACAAAAGTTCACCGGGCATGACTTTCCCAATACAAAAGTTCACCGGGCATGACTTTCCCAATACAAATGTTCACCGGGCATGACTTTCCCAATACAAAAGTTCACCGGGCATGACTTTCCCAATACAAAAGTTCACCGGGCATGACTTTCCCAATACAAAAGTTCACCGGGCATGACTTTCCCAATACAAAAGTTCACCGGGCATGACTTTCCCAATACAAAAGTTCACCGGGCATGACTTTCCCAATACAAAAGTTCACCGGAGATGACTTTCCCAATACAAAAGTTCACCGGGCATGACTTTCCCAATACAAAAGTTCACCGGGCATGACTTTCCCAATACAAAAGTTCACCGGGCATGACTTTCCCAATACAAAAGTTCACCGGGCATGACTTTCCCAATACAAAAGTTCACCGGAGATGACTTTCCCAATACAAAAGTTCCACGGAGATGACTTTCCCAATACAAAAGTTCACCGGGCATGACTTTCTCAATACAAAAGTTTACCGGGCATGACTTTCCCAATACAAAAGTTCACCGGAGATGACTTTCCCAATACAAAAGTTCACCGGGCATGACTTTCCCAATACAAATATTCACCGGGCATGACTTTCCCAATACAAATGTTCACCGGGCATGACTTTCCCAATACAAAAGTTCACCGGGCATGACTTTCCCAATACAAAAGTTCACCGGGCATGACTTTCCCAATACAAAAGTTCACCGGGCATGACTTTCCCAATACAAAAGTTCACCGGGCATGACTTTCCCAATACAAAAGTTCCCCGGGCATGACTTTCCCAATACAAAAGTTCACCGGAGATGACTTTCCCAATACAAAAGTTCACCGGGCATGACTTTCCCAATACAAAAGTTCACCGGGCATGACTTTCCCAATACAAAAGTTCACCGGAGATGACTTTCCCAATACAAAAGTTCACCGGGCATGACTTTCCCAATACAAAAGTTCACCGGGCATGTCTTTCCCAATACAAAAGTTCACCGGGCATGACTTTCCCAATACAAAAGTTCACCGGAGATGACTTTTCCCATACAAAAGTTCACCGGGCATGACTTTCCCAATACAAATGTTCACCGGGCATGACTTTCCCAATACAAAAGTTCACCGGGCATGACTTTCCCAATACAAAAGTTCACCGGGCATGACTTTCCCAATACAAAAAATCACCGGAGATGACTTTCCCAATACAAAAGTTCACCGGGCATGACTTTCCCAATACAAAAGTTCACCGGGCATGACTTTCCCAATACAAAAGTTCACCGGGCATGACTTTTCCAATACAAAAGTTCACCGGAGATGACTTTCCCAATACAAAAGTTCACCGGGCATGACTTTCCCAATACAAAAGTTCACCGGGCATGACTTTCCCAATACAAAAGTTCACCGGAGATGACTTTCCCAATACAAAAGTTCACCGGGCATGACTTTCCCAATACAAAAGTTCACCGGGCATGACTTTCCCAATACAAAAGTTCACCGGAGATGACTTTTCCCATACAAAAGTTCACCGGAGATGACTTTCCCAATACAAAAGTTCACCGGGCATGACTTTCCCAATACAAAAGTTCACCGGGCATGACTTTCCCAATACAAAAGTTCACCGGGCATGACTTTCCCAATACAAAAGTTCACCGGGCATGATTTTCCCAATACAAAAGTTCACCGGGCATGACTTTCCCAATACAAAAGTTCACCGGGCATGACTTTCCCAATACAAAAGTTCACCGGGCATGACTTTCCCAATACAAAAGTTCACCGGAGATGACTTTCCCAATACAAAAGTTCACCGGGCATGACTTTCCCAATACAAAAGTTCACCGGGCATGACTTTCCCAACACAAAAGTTCACCGGGCATGACTTTCTCAATACAAAAGTTCACCGGGCATGAATTTCCCAATACAAATGTTCACCGGGCATGACTTTGCCAATACAAAAGTTCACCGGAGATGACTTTCCCAATACAAAAGTTCACCGGGCATGACTTTCCCAATACAAAAGTTCAACGGGCATGACTTTCCCAATTCAAAAGTTCACCGGGCATGACTTTCCCAATACAAAAGTTCACCGGGCATGACTTTCCCAATACAAAAGTTCACCGGGCATGACTTTCCCAATACAAAAGTTCACCGGGCATGACTTTCCCAATACAAAAGTTCACCGGAGATGACTTTCCCAATACAAAAGTTCACCGGGCATGACTTTCCCAATACAAATTTCACCGGGCATGACTTTCCCAATACAAAAGTTCACCGGGCATGACTTTCCCAATACAAAAGTTCACCGGGCATGACTTTCCCAATACAAAAGTTCCCCGGGCATGACTTTCCCAATACAAAAGTTCACCGGGCATGACTTTCCCAATACAAAAGTTCACCGGAGATGACTTTCCCAATACAAAAGTTCACCGGGCATGACTTTCCCAATACAAAAGTTCACCGGGCATGACTTTCCCAATACAAAAGTTCACCGGAGATGACTTTCCCAATACAAAAGTTCACCGGAGATGACTTTCCCAATACAAAAGTTCACCGGGCATGACTTTCCCAATACAAAAGTTCACCGGAGATGACTTTCCCAATACAAAAGTTCACCGGGCATGACTTTCCCAATACAAAAGTTCAACGGGCATGACTTTCCCAATACAAAAGTTCACCGGAGATGACTTTCCCAATACAAAAGTTCACCGGGCATGACTTTCCCAATACAAAAGTTCACCGGGCATGACTTTCCCAATACAAAAGTTCACCGGGCATGACTTTCCCAATACAAAAGTTCACCGGGCATGACTTTCCCAATACAAAAGTTCACCGGGCATGACTTTCCCAATACAAAAGTTCACCGGGCATGACTTTCCCAATACAAAAGTTCACCGGGCATGACTTTCCCAATACAAAAGTTCACCGGACATGACTTTCCCAATACAAAAGTTCACCGGAGATGACTTTCCCAATACAAAAGTTCACCGGGCATGACTTTCCCAATACTAAAGTTCACCGGGCATGACTTTCCCAATACAAAAGTTCACCGGGCATGACTTTCTCAATACAAAAGTTCACCGGGCATGAATTTCCCAATACAAATGTTCACCGGGCATGACTTTGCCAATACGAAAGTTCACCGGAGATGACTTTCCCAATACAAAAGTTCACCGGGCATGACCTTCCCAATACAAAAGTTCACCGGGCATGACTTTCCCAATACAAAAGTTCACCGGGCATGACTTTCCCAATACAAAAGTTCACCGGGCATGACTTTCCCAATACAAAAGTTCACCGGGCATGACTTTCCCAATACAAAAGTTCACCGGGCATGATTTTCCCAATACAAAAGTTCACCGGGCATGACTTTCCCAATACAAAAGTTCACCGGAGATGACTTTCCCAATACAAAAGTTCACCGGGCATGACTTTCCCAATACAAAAGTTCACCGGGCATGACTTTCCCAATACAAAAGTTCACCGGGCATGACTTTCCCAATACAAAAGTTCACCGGAGATGACTTCCCCAATACAAATGTTCACCGGGCATGACTTTTCCCATACAAAATACACCGGGCATGACTTTCCCAATACAAATGTTCACCGGGCATGACTTTCCCAATACAAAAGTTCACCGGGCATGACTTTCCCAATACAAAAGTTCACCGGGCATGACTTTCTCAATACAAAAGTTCACCGGGCATGACTTTCTCAATACAAAAGTTCACCGGGCATGACTTTCCCAATACAAAAGTTCACCGGGCATGACTTTCCCAATACAAAAGTTCACCGGGCATGACTTTCCCAATACAAAAGTTCACCGGGCATGACTTTGCCAATACAAAAGTTCACCGGAGATGGCATTCCCAATACAAAAGTTCACCGGGCATGACTTTCTCAATACAAAAGTTCACCGGGCATGAATTTCCCAATACAAATGTTCACCGGGCATGACTTTGCCAATACAAAAGTTCACCGGAGATGACTTTCCCAATACAAAAGTTCACCGGGCATGACTTTCCCAATACAAAAGTTCACCGGAGATGACTTTTCCCATACAAAAGTTCACCGGGCATGACTTTCCCAATACAAATGTTCACCGGGCATGACTTTCCCAATACAAAAGTTCACCGGGCATGACTTTCCCAATACAAAAGTTCACCGGGCATGACTTTCCCAATACAAAAAATCACCGGAGATGACTTTCCCAATACAAAAGTTCACCGGGCATGACTTTCCCAATACAAAAGTTCACCGGAGATGACTTTCCCAATACAAAAGTTCACCGGGCATGAATTTCCCAATACAAATGTTCACCGGGCATGACTTTGCCAATACAAAAGTTCACCGGGCATGACTTTCCCAATACAAAAGTTCACCGGGCATGACTTTCCCAATACAAAAGTTCACCGGAGATGACTTTCCCAATACAAAAGTTCACCGGGCATGACTTTCCCAATACAAAAGTTCACCGGGCATGACTTTCCCAATACAAAAGTTCACCGGAGATGATTTTCCCATACAAAAGTTCACCGGGCATGACTTTCCCAATACAAATATTCACCGGGCATGACTTTCCCAATACAAAAGTTCACCGGGCATGACTTTCCCAATACAAAAAATCACCGGAGATGGCTTTCCCAATACAAAAGTTCACCGGGCATGACTTTCCCAATACAAAAGTTCACCGGGCATGACTTTCCCAATACAAAAGTTCACCGGAGATGACTTCCCCAATACAAAAGTTCACCGGAGATGACTTTCCCAATACAAAAGTTCACCGGGCATGACTTTCCCAATACAAAAGTTCACCGGGCATGACTTTCCCAATACAAAAGTTCACCGGAGATGACTTTCCCAATACAAAAGTTCACCGGGCATGACTTTCCCAATACAAAAGTTCACCGGGCATGACTTTCTCAATACAAAAGTTCACCGGGCATGAATTTCCCAATACAAATGTTCACCGGGCATGACTTTGCCAATACAAAAGTTCACCGGAGATGACTTTCCCAATACAAAAGTTTACCGGGCATGACTTTCCCAATACAAAAGTTCACCGGGCATGACTTTCCCAATACAAAAGTTCACCGTGCATGACTTTCCCAATACAAAAGTTCACCGGGCATGACTTTCCCAATACAAAAGTTCACCGGGCATGACTTTCCCAATACAAAAGTTCACCGGGCATGACTTTCCCAATACAAAAGTTCACCGGGCATGACTTTCCCAATACAAAAGTTCACCGGAGATGACTTTCCCAATACAAAAGTTCACCGGGCATGACTTTCCCAATACAAAAGTTCACCGGGCATGACTTTCCCAATACGAAAGTTCACCGGGCATGACTTTCCCAATACAAAAGTTCACCGGGCATGACTTTCCCAATACGAAAGTTCACCGGAGATGACTTTCCCAATACCGGAGATGACTTTCCCAATACCGGAGATGACTTTCCTAATACAAAAGTTCACCGGGCATGACTTTCCCAATACAAAAGTTCACCGGGCATGAGTTTCCCAATACAAAAGTTCACCGGAGATGACTTTCCCAATACAAAAGTTCACCGGGCATGACTTTCCCAATACAAAAGTTCACCGGGCATGACTTTCCCAATACAAAAGTTCACCGGGCATGACTTTCCCAATACAAAAGTTCACCGGAGATGACTTTTTCCAACACAAAAGTTCACCGGGGATGACTTTCCCAATACAAATGTTCACCGGGCATGACTTTCCCAATACAAAAGTTCACCGGGCATGACTTTCCCAATATAAAAGTTCACCGGGAATGACTTTCCCAATACAAAAGTTCACCGGGCATGACTTTCCCAATACAAAAGTTCACCGGGCATGACTTTCCCAATACAAATGTTCACCGGGCATGACTTTCCCAATACAAAAGTTCAACGGGCATGACTTTCCCAATACAAAAGTTCACCGGGCATGACTTTCCCAATACAAAAGTTCACCGGGCATGACTTTCCCAATACAAAAGTTCACCGGGCATGACTTTCCCAATACAAAAGTTCACCGGGCATGACTTTCCCAATACAAAAGTTCACCGGAGATGACTTTCCCAATACAAAAGTTCACCGGGCATGACTTTCCCAATACAAAAGTTCACCGGGCATGACTTTCCCAATACAAAAGTTCACCGGGCATGACTTTCCCAATACAAAAGTTCACCGGGCATGACTTTCCCAATACAAAAGTTCACCGGAGATGAATTTCCCAATACAAAAGTTCGACGGAGATGACTTTCCCAATACAAAAGTTCACCGGGCATGATTTTCTCAATACAAAAGTTCACCGGGCATGACTTTCCCAATACAAAAGTTCACCGGAGATGACTTTCCCAATACAAAAGTTCACCGGGCATGACTTCCCCAATACAAATGTTCACCGGGCATGACTTTCCCAATACAAATGTTCACCGGGCATGACTTTCCCAATACAAAAGTTCACCGGGCATGACTTTCCCAATACAAAAGTTCACCGGACATGACTTTCCCAATACAAAAGTTCACCGGGCATGACTTTCCCAATACAAAAGTTCACCGGAGATGACTTTCCCAATACAAAAGTTCACCGGGCATGACTTTCTCAATACAAAAGTTCACCGGGCATGACTTTCCCAATACAAAAGTTCACCGGATATGACTTTCCCAATACAAAAGTTCACCGGGCATGACTTTCCCAATACAAAAGTTCACCGGGCATGTCTTTCCCAATACAAAAGTTCACCGGGCATGACTTTCCCAATACAAAAGTTCACCGGGCATGACTTTCCCAATACAAAAGTTCACCGGAGATGACTTTCCCAATACAAAAGTTCGACTGAGATGACTTTCCCAATACAAAAGTTCACCGTGCATGACTTTCTCAATACAAAAGTTCACCGGGCATGACTTTCCCAATACAAAAGTTCACCGGAGATGACTTTCCCAATACAAAAGTTCACCGGGCATGACTTTCCCAATACGAAAGTTCACCGGGCATGACTTTCCCAATACAAATGTTCACCGGGCATGACTTTCCCAATACAAAAGTTCACCGAGCATGACTTTCCCAATACAAAAGTTCACCGGGCATGACTTTCCCAATACAAAAGTTCACCGGGCATGACTTTCCCAATACAAATTTCACCGGGCATGACTTTCTCAATACAAAAGTTCACCGGAGATGACTTTCCCAATACAAAAGTTCACCGGAGATGACTTTCCCAATACAAAAGTTCACCGGGCATGAATTTCCCAATACAAAAGTTCACCGGGCATGACTTTCCCAATACAAAAGTTCACCGGAGATGACTTTCCCAATACAAAAGTTCACCGGGCATGACTTTCCCAATACAAAAGTTCACCGGGCATGACTTTCCCAATACAAAAGTTCACCGGGCATGACTTTCCCAATACAAAAGTTCACCGGGCATGACTTTCCCAATACAAATGTTCACCGGGCATGACTTTCCCAATACAAAAGTTCACCGGGCATGACTTTCCCAATACAAAAGTTCACCGGGCATGGCTTTCCCAACACAAAAGTTCACCGGGCATGACTTTCCCAATACAAAAGTTCACCGGGCATGACTTTCCCAATACAAAAGTTCACCGGGCATGACTTTCCCAATACAAAAGTTCACCGGGCATGACTTTCCCAATACAAAAGTTCACCGGGCATGACTTTCTCAATACAAAAGTTCACCGGGCATGACTTTCCCAATACAAAAGTTCACCGGGCATGGCTTTCCCAACACAAAAGTTCACCGGGCATGGCTTTCCCAATACAAAAGTTCACCGGGCATGACTTTCCCAATACAAAAGTTCACCGGGCATGACTTTCCCAATACAAAAGTTCACCGGGCATGACTTTCCCAATACAAAAGTTCACCGGGCATGGCTTTCCCAACACAAAAGTTCACCGGGCATGACTTTCCCAATACAAAAGTTCACCGGGCATGACTTTCTCAATACAAAAGTTCACCGAGCATGACTTTCCCAATACAAAAGTTCACCGGAGATGACTTTCCCAATACAAAAGTTCACCGGGCATGACTTTCCCAATACAAAAGTTCACCGGAGATGACTTTCCCAATACAAAAGTTCACCGGGCATGACTTTCCCAATACAAAAGTTCACCGGGCATGACTTACCCAATACAAAAGTTCACCGGGCATGACTTTCCCAATACAAAAGTTCACCGGAGATGACTTTCCCAATACAAAAGTTCGACGGAGATGACTTTCCCAATACAAAAGTTCACCGGGCATGACTTTCCCAATACAAAAGTTCACCGGGCATGACTTTCCCAATACAAAAGTTCACCGGGCATGACTTTCCTAATACAAAAGTTCACCGGGCATGACTTTCCCAATACAAAAGTTCACCGGAGATGACTTTCCCAATACAAAAGTTCACCGGGCATGACTTTTCCAATACAAAAGTTCGCCGGGCATGACTTTCTCAATACAAAAGTTCACCGGGCATGACTTTCCCAATACAAAAGTTCACCGGGCATGGCTTTCCCAACACAAAAGTTCACCGGGCATGACTTTCCCAATACAAAAGTTCACCGGGCATGACTTTCCCAATACAAAAGTTCACCGGGCATGACTTTCCCAATACAAAAGTTCACCGGGCATGACTTTCCCAATACAAAAGTTCACCGGGCATGACTTTCCCAATACAAAAGTTCACCGGGCATGACTTTCCCAACACAAAAGTTCACCGGGCATGACTTTCCCAATACAAATGTTCACCGGGCATGACTTTCCCAATACAAAAAATCACCGGAGATGACTTTCCCAATACAAAAGTTCACCGGGCATGACTTTCCCAATACAAAAGTTCACCGGGCATGACTTTCCCAATACAAATGTTCACCGGGCATGACTTTCCCAATACAAAAGTTCACCGGGCATGACTTTCCCAATACAAAAGTTCACCGGGCATGACTTTCCCAATACAACAGTTCACCGGGCATGACTTTCCCAACACAAAAGTTCACCGGGCATGACTTTCCCAATACAAAAGTTCACCGGGCATGACTTTCCCAATACAAAAAATCACCGGAGATGACTTTCCCAATACAAAAGTTCACCGGGCATGATTTTTCCATACAAAAGTTCACCGGAGATGACTTTCCCAATACAAAAGTTCACCGGGCATGACTTTCCCAATACAAAAGTTCACCGGAGATGACTTTTCCCATACAAAAGTTCACCGGAGATGACTTTCCCAATACAAAAGTTCACCGGGCATGACTTTCCCAATACAAAAGTTCACCGGGCATGAATTTCCCAATACAAAAAATCACCGGAGATGACTTTCCCAATACAAAAGTTCACCGGGCATGACTTTCCCAATACAAAAGTTCACCGGGCATGACTTTCCCAATACAAAAGTTCACCGGGCATGACTTTCCCAATACAAAAGTTCACCGGGTATGACTTTCCCAATACAAAAGTTCACCGGAGATGACTTTCCCAATACAAAAGTTCACCGGGCATGACTTTCCCAATACAAAAGTTCACCGGGCATGACTTTCCCAATACAAAAGTTCACCGGGCATGACTTTCCCAATACAAAAGTTCACCGGGCATGACTTTCCCAATACAAAAGTTCACCGGGCATGACTTTCCCAACACAAAAGTTCACCGGGCATGACTTTCCCAATACAAATGTTCACCGGGCATGACTTTCCCAATACAAAAAATCACCGGAGATGACTTTCCCAATACAAAAGTTCACCGGGCATGACTTTCCCAATACAAAAGTTCACCGGGCATGACTTTCCCAATACAAATGTTCACCGGGCATGACTTTCCCAATACAAAAGTTCACCGGGCATGACTTTCCCAATACAAAAGTTCACCGGGCATGACTTTCCCAATACAACAGTTCACCGGGCATGACTTTCCCAACACAAAAGTTCACCGGGCATGACTTTCCCAATACAAAAGTTCACCGGGCATGACTTTCCCAATACAAAAAATCACCGGAGATGACTTTCCCAATACAAAAGTTCACCGGGCATGATTTTTCCATACAAAAGTTCACCGGAGATGACTTTCCCAATACAAAAGTTCACCGGGCATGACTTTCCCAATACAAAAGTTTACCGGAGATGACTTTTCCCATACAAAAGTTCACCGGAGATGACTTTCCCAATACAAAAGTTCACCGGGCATGACTTTCCCAATACAAAAGTTCACCGGGCATGAATTTCCCAATACAAAAAATCACCGGAGATGACTTTCCCAATACAAAAGTTCACCGGGCATGACTTTCCCAATACAAAAGTTCACCGGGCATGACTTTCCCAATACAAAAGTTCACCGGGCATGACTTTCCCAATACAAAAGTTCACCTGGTATGACTTTCCCAATACAAAAGTTCACCGGAGATGACTTTCCCAATACAAAAGTTCACCGGGCATGACTTTCCCAATACAAAAGTTCACCGGGCATGACTTTCCCAATACAAAAGTTCACCGGAGATGACTTTCCCAATACAAAAGTTCACCGGGCATGACTTTCCCAATACAAAAGTTCACCGGGCATGACTTTCCCAATACAAAAGTTCACCGGAGATGACTTTCCCAATACAAAAGTTCACCGGAGATGACTTTCCCAATACAAAAAATCACCGGAGATGACTTTCCCAATACAAAAGTTCACCGGGCATGACTTTCCCAATACAAAAATTCACCGGGCATGAATTTCCCAATACAAAAAATCACCGGAGATGACTTTCCCAATACAAAAATTCACCGGGGATGACTTTTCCAATACAAAAGTTCACCGGGCATGGCTTTCCCAACACAAAAGTTCACCGGGCATGACTTTACCAATACAAAAGTTCACCGGGCATGACTTTCCCAATACAAAAGTTCACCGGAGATGACTTTTCCTAATACAAAAGTTCACCGGAGATGACTTTCCCAATACAAAAGTTCACCGGAGATGACTTAACCAATACAAAAGTTCACCGGGCATGACTTTCCCAATCAAAAGTTCACCGGGCATGACTTTCCCAATACAAAAGTTCACCGGGCATGACTTTCCCAATACGAAAGTTCACCGGAAATCACTTTCCCAATACAAAAGTTCACCGGGCATGACTTTCCCAATACAAAAGTTCACCGGGCATGACTTTGCCAATACAAAAGTTCACCGGAGATGACTTTGCCAATACAAAAATTCACCGGGCATGACTTTCCCAATACAAAAGTTCACCGGGCATGACTTTCCCAATACAAAAGTTCACCGGGCATGACTTTCCCAATACAAAAGTTTACCGGAGATGACTTTTCCAATACAAAAGTTCACCGGGCATGGCTTTCCCAACACAAAAGTTCACCGGGCATGAATTTCCCAATACAAAAGTTCACCGGACATGACTTTCCCAATACAAAAGTTCACCGGGCATGACTTTCCCAATACAAAAGTTCACCGGGCATGACTTTCCCAATACAAAAGTTCACCGGGCATGACTTTCCCAATACAAAAGTTCACCGGGCATGACTTTCCCAATACAAAAGTTCACCGGAGATGACTTTCCCAATACAAATGTTCACCGGGCATGACTTTGCCAATACAAAAGTTCACCGGGCATGACTTTCCCAATACAAAAGTTCACCGGGCATGACTTTCCCAATACGAAAGTTCACCGGAGATGACTTTTTCAATACAAAAGTTCACCGGAGATGACTTTCCCAATACAAATGTTCACCGGGCATGACTTTCCCAATACAAAAGTTCACCGGGCATGACTTTCCCAATACAAAAGTTCACCGGGCATGACTTTCCCAATACGAAAGTTCACCGGGCATGACTTTCCCAATACAAAAGTTCACCGGGCATGACTTTCCCAATACGAAAGTTCACCGGAGATGACTTTTTCAATACAAAAGTTCACCGGTGATGACTTTCCCAATACAAAAGTTCACCGTGCATGACTTTCCCAATACAAAAGTTCACCGGCATGACTTTCCCAATACAAAAGTTCACCGGGCATGACTTTCCCAATACAAAAGTTCACCGGGCATGACTTTCCCAATACGAAAGTTCACCGGAGATGACTTTCCCAATACAAAAGTTCACCGGGCATGACTTTCCCAATACAAAAGTTCACCGGGCATGACTTTCCCAATACAAAAGTTCACCGGGCATGAATTTCCCAATACAAATGTTCACCGGGCATGACTTTCCCAATACGAAAGTTCACCGGAGATGACTTTTTCAATACAAAAGTTCACCGGAGATGACTTTCCCAATACAAAAGTTCACCGTGCATGACTTTCCCAATACAAAAGTTCACCGGGCATGACTTTCCCAATACAAAAGTTCACCGGGCATGACTTTCCCAATACAAAAGTTCACCGGGCATGACTTTCCCAATACGAAAGTTCACCGGAGATGACTTTCCCAATACAAAAGTTCACCGGGCATGACTTTCCCAATACAAAAGTTCACCGGGCATGACTTTCCCAATACAAAAGTTCACCGGGCATGAATTT
>NW_027412150.1:0-61867 GCF_047663935.1 Musca autumnalis | reverse complement strand
CTTTCCCAATACAAAAGTTCACGAGATGACTTTCCCAATACAAAAGTTCACCGGAGATGACTTTCCCATACAAAAGTTCACCGGAGATGACTTTCCCAATACAAAAGTCACCGGAGATGACTTTCCCATACAAAAGTCACCGGAGATGACTTTTCCCATACAAAAGTTCACCGGAGATGACTTTCCCAATACAAAGTTCACCGGAGATGACTTTTCCCATACAAAAGTTCACCGGAGATGACTTTCCCAATACAAAAGTTCACCGGAGATGACTTTTCCCATACAAAAGTTCACGGAGATGACTTTCCCAATACAAAAGTTCACCGGAGATGACTTTCCCAATACAAAAGTTCACCGGAGATGACTTTCCCATACAAAAGTTCACCGGAGATGACTTTCCCAATACAAAAGTTCACCGGAGATGACTTTCCCAATACAAAAGTTCACCGGAGATGACTTTCCCAATACAAAAGTTCACCGGAGATGACTTTTCCCAATACAAAAGTTCACCGGAGATGACTTTCCCAATACAAAAGTTCACCGGAGATGACTTTCCCAATACAAAAGTTCACCGGGACATGACTTTCCCAATACAAAAGTTCACCGGAGATGACTTTCCCAATACAAAAGTTCACCGGGACATGACTTTTCCCAATACAAAAGTTCACCGGAGATGACTTTCCCCAATACAAAAGTTCACCGAAAATACTTTCCCAATACAAAAGTTCACCGGAGATGACTTTTCCCAATACAAAAGTTCACCGGAGATGACTTTCCCAATACAAAAGTTCACCGGAGATGACTTTCCCAATACAAAAGTTCACCGGAGATGACTTTTCCCAATACAAAAGTTCACCGGAGATGACTTTCCCAATACAAAAGTTCACCGGAGATGACTTTTCCCAATACAAAAGTTCACCGGAGATGACTTTTCCCATACAAAAGTTCACCGGAGATGACTTTTCCCAATACAAAAGTTCACCGGAGATGACTTTTCCCATACAAAAGTTCACCGGAGATGACTTTTCCATACAAAAGTTCACCGGAGATGACTTTTCCCATACAAAAGTTCACCGGAGATGACTTTCCCAATACAAAAGTTCACCGGAGATGACTTTTCCCAATACAAAAGTTCACCGGAGATGACTTTCCCAATACAAAAGTTCACCGGAGATGACTTTCCCAATACAAAAGTTCACCGGAGATGACTTTCCCAATACAAAAGTTCACCGGGCATGACTTTCCCAATACAAAAGTTCACCGGAGATGACTTCCCAATACAAAAGTTCACCGGAGATGACTTTCCCATACAAAAGTTCACCGGAGATGACTTTTCCCATACAAAAGTTCACCGGAGATGACTTTTCCCATACAAAAGTTCACCGGGCATGACTTTTCCCATACAAAAGTTCACCGGAGATGACTTTCCCAATACAAAAGTTCACCGGAGATGACTTTCCCAATACAAAAGTTCACCGGAGATGACTTTTCCCATACAAAAGTTCACCGGAGATGACTTTCCCAATACAAAAGTTCACCGGAGATGACTTTCCAATACAAAAGTTCACCGGAGATGACTTTTCCCAATACAAAAGTTCACCGGAGATGACTTTCCCATACAAAAGTTCACCGGAGATGACTTTCCCAATACAAAAGTTCACCGGAGATGACTTTCCCATACAAAAGTTCACCGGAGATGACTTTTCCCATACAAAAGTTCACCGGAGATGACTTTCCCAATACAAAAGTTCACCGGAGATGACTTTCCCAATACAAAAGTTCACCGGAGATGACTTTCCCATACAAAAGTTCACCGGAGATGACTTTCCCAATACAAAAGTTCACCGGAGATGACTTTCCCAATACAAAAGTTCACCGGAGATGACTTTTCCCATACAAAAGTTCACCGGAGATGACTTTCCCAATACAAAAGTTCACCGGAGATGACTTTCCCAATACAAAAGTTCACCGGAGATGACTTTTCCCATACAAAAGTTCACCGGAGATGACTTTTCCCATACAAAAGTTCACCGGAGATGACTTTTCCCATACAAAAGTTCACCGGAGATGACTTTCCCAATACAAAAGTTCACCGGAGATGACTTTCCCAATACAAAAGTTCACCGGGCATGACTTTCCGAATACAAAAGTTCACCGGAGATGACTTTCCCAATACAAAAGTTCACCGGAGATGACTTTCCCAATACAAAAGTTCACCGGAGATGACTTTCCCAATACAAAAGTTCACCGGGGCATGACTTTCCCAATACAAAAGTTCACCGGGCATAACTTTCCCAATACAAAAGTTCACCGGAGATGACTTTTCCCATACAAAAGTTCACCGGAGATGACTTTCCCAATACAAAAGTTCACCGGAGATGACTTTCCCAATACAAAAGTTCACCGGAGATGACTTTTCCCATACAAAAGTTCACCGGAGATGACTTTCCCAATACAAAAGTTCACCGGAGATGACTTTCCCAATACAAAAGTTCACCGGAGATGACTTTTCCCATACAAAAGTTCACCGGAGATGACTTTTCCCATACAAAAGTTCACCGGAGATGACTTTCCCAATACAAAAGTTCACCGGAGATGACTTTTCCCATACAAAAGTTCACCGGAGATGACTTTTCCCATACAAAAGTTCACCGGAGATGACTTTCCCAATACAAAAGTTCACCGGAGATGACTTTCCCAATATAAAAGTTCACCGGAGATGACTTTTCCCATACAAAAGTTCACCGGAGATGACTTTTCCAATACAAAAGTTCACCGGAGATGACTTTCCCAATACAAAAGTTCACCGGAGATTGACTTTTCCCATACAAAAGTTCACCGGAGATGACTTTTCCCAATACAAAAGTTCACCGGAGATGACTTTCCCAATACAAAAGTTCACCGGAGATGACTTTTCCCATACAAAAGTTCACCGGAGATGACTTTTCCCATACAAAAGTTCACCGGAGATGACTTTTCCCATACAAAAGTTCACCGAAAATGACTTTTCCCATACAAAAGTTCACCGGAGATGACTTTTCCCAATACAAAAGTTCACCGGAGATGACTTTTCCCATACAAAAGTTCACCGGAGATGACTTTCCCAATACAAAAGTTCACCGGAGATGACTTTCCCAATACAAAAGTTCACCGGAGATGACTTTCCCAATATAAAAGTTCACCGGAGATGACTTTTCCCATACAAAAGTTCACCGGAGATGACTTTCCCAATACAAAAGTTCACCGGAGATGACTTTCCCAATACAAAAGTTCACCGGAGATGACTTTTCCCATACAAAAGTTCACCGGAGATGACTTTCCCAATACAAAAGTTCACCGGAGATGACTTTCCCAATACAAAAGTTCACCGGAGATGACTTTCCCAATATAAAAGTTCACCGGAGATGACTTTTCCCATACAAAAGTTCACCGGAGATGACTTTCCCAATACAAAAGTTCACCGGAGATGACTTTCCCAATACAAAAGTTCACCGGAGATGACTTTTCCCATACAAAAGTTCACCGGAGATGACTTTTCCCATACAAAAGTTCACCGGAGATGACTTTCCCAATACAAAAGTTCACCGGAGATGACATTTCCCATACAAAAGTTCACCGGAGATGACTTTTCCCATACAAAAGTTCACCGGAGATGACTTTCCCAATACAAAAGTTCACCGGGCATGACTTTCCCAATACAAAAGTTCACCGGGCATGACTTTCCCAATACAAAAGTTCACCGGAGATGACTTTCCCATACAAAAGTTCACCGGAGATGACTTTTCCCATACAAAAGTTCACCGGAGATGACTTTTCCCATACAAAAGTTCACCGGAGATGACTTTTCCCATACAAAAGTTCACCGGAGATGACTTTCCCAATACAAAAGTTCACCGGAGATGACTTTTCCCATACAAAAGTTCACCGGAGATGACTTTCCCAATACAAAAGTTCACCGGAGATGACTTTTCCATACAAAAGTTCACCGGAGATGACTTTCCCAATACAAAAGTTCACCGGAGATGACTTTTCCCATACAAAGGTTCACCGGAGATGACTTTCCCAATACAAAAGTTCACCGGAGATGACTTTCCCAATACAAAAGTTCACCGGAGATGACTTTCCCAATACAAAAGTTCACCGGAGATGACTTTTCCCATACAAAAGTTCACCGGAGATGACTTTCCCAATACAAAAGTTCACCGGAGATGACTTTTCCCATACAAAAGTTCACCGGAGATGACTTTCCCAATACAAAAGTTCACCGGAGATGACTTTCCCAATACAAAAGTTCACCGGAGATGACTTTCCCAATACAAAAGTTCACCGGAGATGACTTTCCCAATACAAAAGTTCACCGGAGATGACTTTCCCAATACAAAAGTTCACCGGAGATGACTTTCCCAATACAAAAGTTCACCGGAGATGACTTTCCCAATACAAAAGTTCACCGGAGATGACTTTTCCCATACAAAAGTTCACCGGAGATGACTTTCCCAATACAAAAGTTCACCGGAGATGACTTTCCCAATACAAAAGTTCACCGGAGATGACTTTTCCCAATACAAAAGTTCACCGGAGATGACTTTCCCAATACAAAAGTTCACCGGGCATGACTTTTCCAATATAAAAGTTCACCGGAGATGACTTTCCCAATAAAAAAGTTCACCGGAGATGACTTTCCCAATACAAAAGTTCACCGGGCATGACTTTCCCAATACAAAAGTTCACCGGAGATGACTTTCCCAATACAAAAGTTCACCGGAGATGACTTTCCCAATAAAAAAGTTCACCGGAGATGACTTTCCCAATACAAAAGTTCACCGGCATGACTTTCCCAATACAAAAGTTCACCGGAGATGACTTTCCCAATACAAAAGTTCACCGGGCATGACTTTCCCAATACAAAGGTTCACCGGAGATGACTTTCCCAATACAAAAGTTCACCGGAGATGACTTTCCCATACAAAAGTTCACCGGAGATGACTTTTCCCATACAAAAGTTCACCGGAGATGACTTTCCCATACAAAAGTTCACCGGAGATGACTTTCCCAATACAAAAGTTCACCGGAGATGACTTTTCCCATACAAAAGTTCACCGGAGATGACTTTCCCAATACAAAAGTTCACCGGAGATGACTTTTCCCATACAAAAGTTCACCGGAGATGACTTTCCCAATACAAAAGTTCACCGGAGATGACTTTTCCAATATAAAAGTTCACCGAAGATGACTTTCCCAATACAAAAGTTCACCGGAGATGACTTTCCCAATACAAAAGTTCACCGGGCATGACTTTTCCCATACTAAAGTCCACCGGAGATGACTTTCCCAATACAAAAGTTCACCGGAGATGACTTTTCCCATACAAAAGTTCACCGGAGATGACTTTCCCAATACAAAAGTTCACCGGAGATGACTTTCCATAAAAAAGTTCACCGAGATGACTTTTCCCATACAAAAGTTCACCGGAGATGACTTTTCCCATACAAAAGTTCACCGGAGATGACTTTTCCCATACAAAAGTTCACCGGAGATGACTTTCCCAATACAAAAGTTCACCGGAGATGACTTTCCCAATACAAAGTTCACCGGAGATGACTTTTCCCATACAAAAGTTCACCGGAGATGACTTTTCCCATACAAAAGTTCACCGGAGATGACTTTTCCCATACAAAAGTTCACCGGAGATGACTTTCCCAATACAAAAGTTCACCGGAGATGACTTTCCCAATACAAAAGTTCACCGGAGATGACTTTCCCAATACAAAAGTTCACCGGAGATGACTTTCCCAATACAAAAGTTCACCGGAGATGACTTTTCCCATACAAAAGTTCACCGGGCATGACTTTCCCAATACAAAAGTTCACCGGGCATGACTTTCCCAATACAAAAGTTCACCGGGCATGACTTTTCCAATATAAAAGTTCACCGGAGATGACTTTTCCCATACAAAAGTTCACCGGAGATGACTTTCCCAATACAAAAGTTCACCGGGCATGACTTTCCCAATACAAAAGTTCACCGGAGATGACTTTTCCCATACAAAAGTTCACCGGAGATGACTTTCCCAATACAAAAGTTCACCGGAGATGACTTTCCCAATACAAAAGTTCACCGGGCATGACTTTCCCAATACAAAAGTTCACCGGGCATGACTTTTCCATAAAAAAGTTCACCGGAGATGACTTTTCCGATACAAAAGTTCACCGGAGATGACTTTCCCAATACAAAAGTTCACCGGGCATGACTTTCCCAATACAAAAGTTCACCGGAGATGACTTTTCCCATACAAAAGTTCGCCGGAGATGACTTTCCCAATACAAAAGTTCACCGGAGATGACTTTCCCAATACAAAAGTTCACCGGAGATGACTTTTCCCATACAAAAGTTCACCGGAGATGACTTTCCCAATACAAAAGTTCACCGGAGATGACTTTTCCCATACAAAAGTTCACCGGAGATGACTTTTCCCATACAAAAGTTCACCGGAGATGACTTTCCCAATACAAAAGTTCACCGGAGATGACTTTCCCAATACAAAAGTTCACCGGAGATGACTTTTCCCATACAAAAGTTCACCGGAGATGACTTTCCCAATATAAAAGTTCACCGGGCATGACTTTCCCAATACAAAAGTTCACCGGAGATGACTTTCCCAATACAAAAGTTCACCGGAGATGACTTTTCCCATACAAAAGTTCACCGGAGATGACTTTCCCAATACAAAAGTTCACCGGAGATGACTTTTCCCATACAAAAGTTCACCGGAGATGACTTTCCCAATACAAAAGTTCACCGGGCATGACTTTTCCCAATACAAAAGTTCACCGGAGATGATTTTTCCCATACAAAAGTTCACCGGAGATGACTTTCCCAATACAAAAGTTCACCGGAGATGACTTTTCCCATACAAAAGTTCACCGGAGATGACTTTTCCCATACAAAAGTTCACCGGAGATGACTTTCCCAATACAAAAGTTCACCGGAGATGACTTTTCCCATACAAAAGTTCACCGGAGATGACTTTCCCAATACAAAAGTTCACCGGAGATGACTTTTCCCATACAAAAGTTCACCGGAGATGACTTTCCCAATACAAAAGTTCACCGGAGATGACTTTTCCCATACAAAAGTTCACCGGAGATGACTTTCGCAATACAAAAGTTCACCGGGCATGACTTTCCCAAAACAAAAGTTCACCGGGCATGACTTTCCCAATACAAAAGTTCACCGGAGATGACTTTCCCAATACAAAAGTTCACCGGAGATGACTTTTCCCATACAAAAGTTCACCGGAGATGACTTTCCCAATACAAAAGTTCACCGGAGATGACTTTTCCCATACAAAAGTTCACCGGAGATGACTTTCCCAATACAAAAGTTCACCGGGCATGACTTTCCCAATACAAAAGTTCACCGGAGATGACTTTTCCCATACAAAAGTTCACCGGAGATGACTTTCCCAATACAAAAGTTCACCGGAGATGACTTTCCCAATACAAAAGTTCACCGGGCATGACTTTCCCAATACAAAAGTTCACCGGAGATGACTTTTCCCATACAAAAGTTCGCCGGAGATGACTTTCCCAATACAAAAGTTCACCGGAGATGACTTTCCCAATACAAAAGTTCACCGGAGATGACTTTTCCCATACAAAAGTTCACCGGAGATGACTTTCCCAATACAAAAGTTCACCGGAGATGACTTTTCCCATACAAAAGTTCACCGGAGATGACTTTTCCCATACAAAAGTTCACCGGAGATGACTTTCCCAATACAAAAGTTCACCGGAGATGACTTTCCCAATACAAAAGTTCACCGGAGATGACTTTTCCCATACAAAAGTTCACCGGAGATGACTTTCCCAATATAAAAGTTCACCGGGCATGACTTTCCCAATACAAAAGTTCACCGGAGATGACTTTCCCAATACAAAAGTTCACCGGAGATGACTTTTCCCATACAAAAGTTCACCGGAGATGACTTTCCCAATACAAAAGTTCACCGGAGATGACTTTTCCCATACAAAAGTTCACCGGAGATGACTTTCCCAATACAAAAGTTCACCGGGCATGAGTTTTCCCAATACAAAAGTTCACCGGAGATGATTTTTCCCATACAAAAGTTCACCGGAGATGACTTTCCCAATACAAAAGTTCACCGGAGATGACTTTTCCCATACAAAAGTTCACCGGAGATGACTTTTCCCATACAAAAGTTCACCGGAGATGACTTTCCCAATACAAAAGTTCACCGGAGATGACTTTTCCCATACAAAAGTTCACCGGAGATGACTTTCCCAATACAAAAGTTCACCGGAGATGACTTTTCCCATACAAAAGTTCACCGGAGATGACTTTCCCAATACAAAAGTTCACCGGAGATGACTTTTCCCATACAAAAGTTCACCGGAGATGACTTTCGCAATACAAAAGTTCACCGGGCATGACTTTCCCAAAACAAAAGTTCACCGGGCATGACTTTCCCAATACAAAAGTTCACCGGAGATGACTTTCCCAATACAAAAGTTCACCGGAGATGACTTTTCCCATACAAAAGTTCACCGGAGATGACTTTCCCAATACAAAAGTTCACCGGAGATGACTTTTCCCATACAAAAGTTCACCGGAGATGACTTTCCCAATACAAAAGTTCACCGGGCATGACTTTCCCAATACAAAAGTTCACCGGAGATGACTTTTCCCATACAAAAGTTCACCGGAGATGACTTTCCCAATACAAAAGTTCACCGGAGATGACTTTCCCAATACAAAAGTTCACCGGAGATGACTTTCCCAATACAAAAGTTCACCGGAGATGACTTTTCCCATACAAAAGTTCACCGGAGATGACTTTCCCAATACAAAAGTTCACCGGAGATGACTTTCCCAATACAAAAGTTCACCGGAGATGACTTTCCCAATACAAAAGTTCACCGGGCATGACTTTCCCAATACAAAAGTTCACCGGGCATGACTTTCCCAATACAAAAGTTCACCGGAGATGACTTTCCCAATACAAAAGTTCACCGGAGATGACTTTTCCCATACAAAAGTTCACCGGAGATGACTTTCCCAATACAAAAGTTCACCGGAGATGACTTTTCCCATACAAAAGTTCACCGGAGATGACTTTCCCAATACAAAAGTTCACCGGAGATGACTTTCCCAATACAAAAGTTCACCGGAGATGACTTTTCCCATACAAAAGTTCACCGGAGATGACTTTCCCAATACAAAAGTTCACCGGAGATGACTTTCCCAATACAAAAGTTCACCGGAGATGACTTTTCCCATACAAAAGTTCACCGGAGATGACTTTTCCCATACAAAAGTTCACCGGAGATGACTTTCCCAATACAAAAGTTCACCGGAGATGACTTCTCCCATACAAAAGTTCACCGGAGATGACTTTCCCAATACAAAAGTTCACCGGAGATGACTTTCCCAATACAAAAGTTCACCGCAGATGACTTTCCCAATATAAAAGTTCACCGGAGATGACTTTCCCAATACAAAAGTTCACCGGAGATGACTTTCCCAATACAAAAGTTCACCGGAGATGACTTTCCCAATACAAAAGTTCACCGGAGATGACTTTTCCCATACAAAAGTTCACCGGAGATGACTTTTCCCATACAAAAGTTCACCGGAGATGACTTTCCCAATACAAAAGTTCACCGGAGATGACTTTCCCAATACAAAAGTTCACCGGAGATGACTTTCCCAATATAAAAGTTCACCGGGCATGACTTTCCCAATACAAAAGTTCACCGGGCATGACTTTCCCAATACAAAAGTTCACCGGAGATGACTTTCCCATACAAAAGTTCACCGGAGATGACTTTTCCCATACAAAAGTTCACCGGAGATGACTTTTCCCATACAAAAGTTCACCGGAGATGACTTTTCCCATACAAAAGTTAACCGGAGATGACTTTCCCAATACAAAAGTTCACCGGAGATGACTTTTCCCATACAAAAGTTCACCGGAGATGACTTTCCCAATACAAAAGTTCACCGGAGATGACTTTTCCCATACAAAAGTTCACCGGAGATGACTTTCCCAATATAAAAGTTCACCGGAGATGACTTTTCCCATACAAAAGTTCACCGGAGATGACTTTCCCAATACAAAAGTTCACCGGAGATGACTTTCCCAATACAAAAGTTCACCGGAGATGACTTTTCCCATACAAAAGTTCACCGGAGATGACTTTCCCAATACAAAAGTTCACCGGAGATGACTTTTCCCATACAAAAGTTCACCGGAGATGACTTTCCCAATACAAAAGTTCACCGGAGATGACTTTCCCAATACAAAAGTTCACCGGAGATGACTTTCCCAATACAAAAGTTCACCGGAGATGACTTTCCCAATACAAAAGTTCACCGGAGATGACTTTCCCAATGCAAAAGTTCATCGGAGATGACTTTTCCCATACAAAAGTTCACCGGAGATGACTTTCCCAATACAAAAGTTCACCGGAGATGACTTTCCCAATACAAAAGTTCACCGGAGATGACTTTCCCAATACAAAAGTTCACCGGAGATGACTTTTCCCATACAAAAGTTCACCGGAGATGACTTTTCCCATACAAAAGTTCACCGGAGATGACTTTCCCAATACAAAAGTTCACCGGAGATGACTTTCCCAATACAAAAGTTCACCGGAGATGACTTTCCCAATACAAAAGTTCACCGGAGATGACTTTCCCAATACAAAAGTTCACCGGAGATGACTTTCCCAATACAAAAGTTCACCGGGCATGACTTTTCCAATATAAAAGTTCACCGGAGATGACTTTCCCAATACAAAAGTTCACCGGAGATGACTTTCCCAATACAAAAGTTCACCGGGCATGACTTTCCCAATACAAAAGTTCACCGGAGATGACTTTCCCAATACAAAAGTTCACCGGAGATGACTTTCCCAATACAAAAGTTCACCGGAGATGACTTTCCCAATACAAAAGTTCACCGGAGATGACTTTCCCATACAAAAGTTCACCGGAGATGACTTTTCCCATACAAAAGTTCACCGGAGATGACTTTTCCCATACAAAAGTTCACCGGAGATGACTTTCCCAATACAAAAGTTCACCGGAGATGACTTTTCCCATACAAAAGTTCACCGGAGATGACTTTCCCAATACAAAAGTTCACCGGAGATGACTTTTCCCATACAAAAGTTCACCGGAGATGACTTTCCCAATACAAAAGTTCACCGGAGATGACTTTTCCAATATAAAAGTTCACCGGAGATGACTTTCCCAATACAAAAGTTCACCGGAGATGACTTTCCCAATACAAAAGTTCACCGGGCATGACTTTTCCCATACAAAAGTTCACCGGAGATGACTTTCCCAATACAAAAGTTCACCGGAGATGACTTTTCCCATACAAAAGTTCACCGGAGATGACTTTCCCAATACAAAAGTTCACCGGAGATGACTTTCCCATACAAAAGTTCACCGGAGATGACTTTTCCCATACAAAAGTTCACCGGAGATGACTTTTCCCATACAAAAGTTCACCGGAGATGACTTTTCCCATACAAAAGTTCACCGGAGATGACTTTCCCAATACAAAAGTTCACCGGAGATGACTTTCCCAATACAAAAGTTCACCGGAGATGACTTTTCCCATACAAAAGTTCACCGGAGATGACTTTTCCCATACAAAAGTTCACCGGAGATGACTTTTCCCATACAAAAGTTCACCGGAGATGACTTTCCCAATACAAAAGTTCACCGGAGATGACTTTCCCAATACAAAAGTTCACCGGAGATGACTTTCCCAATACAAAAGTTCACCGGAGATGACTTTCCCAATACAAAAGTTCACCGGGCATGACTTTTCCAATATAAAAGTTCACCGGAGATGACTTTCCCAATACAAAAGTTCACCGGAGATGACTTTCCCAATACAAAAGTTCACCGGAGATGACTTTCCCAATACAAAAGTTCACCGGAGATGACTTTCCCAATACAAAAGTTCACCGGGCATGACTTTCCCAATACAAAAGTTCACCGGGCATGACTTTCCCAATACAAAAGTTCCCCGGAGATGACTTTTCCCATACAAAAGTTCACCGGAGATGACTTTCCCAATATAAAAGTTCACCGGAGATGACTTTTCCCATACAAAAGTTCACCGGAGATGACTTTCCCAATACAAAAGTTCACCGGAGATGACTTTTCCCATACAAAAGTTCACCGGAGATGACTTTCCCAATACAAAAGTTCACCGGAGATGACTTTCCCAATACAAAAGTTCACCGGAGATGACTTTTCCCATACAAAAGTTCACCGGAGATGACTTTTCCCATACAAAAGTTCACCGGAGATGACTTTCCCAATACAAAAGTTCACCGGAGATGACTTTTCCAATATATAAGGTCACCGGAGATGACTTTCCCAATACAAAAGTTCACCGGAGATGACTTTCCCAATACAAAAGTTCACCGGAGATGACTTTTCCCATACAAAAGTTCACCGGAGATGACTTTCCCAATACAAAAGTTCACCGGAGATGACTTTTCCCATACAAAAGTTCACCGGAGATGACTTTCCCAATACAAAAGTTCACCGGAGATGACTTTTCCCATACAAAAGTTCACCGGAGATGCCTTTCCCAATACAAAAGTTCACCGGGCATGACTTTCCCAATACAAAAGTTCACTGGAGATGACTTTCCCAATACAAAAGTTCACCGGAGATGACTTTTCCCATACAAAAGTTCACCGGAGATGACTTTCCCAATAGAAAAGTTCACCGGAGATGACTTTCCCAATACAAAAGTTCACCGGAGATGACTTTTCCCATACAAAAGTTCACCGGAGATGACTTTTCCCATACAAAAGTTCACCGGAGATGACTTTCCCAATACAAAAGTTCACCGGAGATGACTTTTCCCATACAAAAGTTCACCGGAGATGACTTTCCCAATACAAAAGTTCACCGGAGATGACTTTTCCCATACAAAAGTTTACCGGAGATGACTTTCCCAATACAAAAGTTCACCGGAGATGACTTTTCCCATACAAAAGTTCACCGGAGATGACTTTCCCAATACAAAAGTTCACCGGAGATGACTTTTCCCATACAAAAGTTCACCGGAGATGACTTTCCCAATACAAAAGTTCACCGGAGATGACTTTCCCAATACAAAAGTTCACCGGAGATGACTTTTCCCATACAAAAGTTCACCGGAGATGACTTTCCCAATACAAAAGTTCACCGGAAATGACTTTTCCCATACAAAAGTTCACCGGAGATGACTTTCCCAATACAAAAGTTCACCGGAGATGACTTTCCCAATACAAAAGTTCACCGGAGATGACTTTCCCAATACAAAAGTTCACCGGAGATGACTTTCCCAATACAAAAGTTCACCGGGCATGACTTTTCCAATATAAAAGTTCACCGGAGATGACTTTCCCAATACAAAAGTTCACCGGAGATGACTTTCCCAATACAAAAGTTCACCGGGCATGACTTTCCCAATACAAAAGTTCACTGGAGATGACTTTCCCAATACAAAAGTTCACCGGGCATGACTTTCCCAATACAAAAGTTCACCGGAGATGACTTTCCCAATACAAAAGTTCACCGGAGATGACTTTTCCCATACAAAAGTTCACCGGAGATGACTTTCCCAATACAAAAGTTCACCGGAGATGACTTTTCCCATACAAAAGTTCACCGGAGATGACTTTCCCAATATAAAAGTTCACCGGGCATGACTTTCCCAATACAAAAGTTCACCGGAGATGACTTTCCCAATACAAAAGTTCACCGGAGATGACTTTTCCCATACAAAAGTTCACCGGAGATGACTTTCCCAATACAAAAGTTCACCGGGCATGACTTTTCCCATACAAAAGTTCACCGGAGATGACTTTCCCAATACAAAAGTTCACCGGAGATGACTTTTCCCATACAAAAGTTCACCGGAGATGACTTTCCCAATACAAAAGTTCACCGGAGATGACTTTCCCATACAAAAGTTCACCGGAGATGACTTTCCCAATACAAAAGTTCACCGGAGATGACTTTTCCCATACAAAAGTTCACCGGAGATGACTTTTCCCATACAAAAGTTCACCGGAGATGACTTTCCCAATATAAAAGTTCACCGGGCATGACTTTCCCAATACAAAAGTTCACCGGAGATGACTTTCCCAATATAAAAGTTCACCGGAGATGACTTTCCCAATACAAAAGTTCACCGGGCATGACTTTCCCAATACAAAAGTTCACCGGGCATGACTTTCCCAATACAAAAGTTCACCGGAGATGACTTTCCCAATACAAAAGTTCACCGGGCATGACTTTCCCAATACAAAAGTTCACCGGGCATGACTTTCCCAATACAAAAGTTCACCGGAGATGACTTTTCCCATACAAAAGTTCACCGGAGATGACTTTCCCAATATAAAAGTTCACCGGGCATGACTTTCCCAATACAAAAGTTCACCGGAGATGACTTTCCCAATACAAAAGTTCACCGGAGATGACTTTTCCCATACAAAAGTTCACCGGAGATGACTTTCCCAATACAAAAGTTCACCGGGCATGACTTTTCCCATACAAAAGTTCACCGGAGATGACTTTCCCAATACAAAAGTTCACCGGAGATGACTTTTCCCATACAAAAGTTCACCGGAGATGACTTTCCCAATACAAAAGTTCACCGGAGATGACTTTCCCATACAAAAGTTCACCGGAGATGACTTTTCCCATACAAAAGTTCACCGGAGATGACTTTTCCCATACAAAAGTTCACCGGAGATGACTTTTCCCATACAAAAGTTCACCGGAGATGACTTTCCCAATACAAAAGTTCACCGGAGATGACTTTCCCAATACAAAAGTTCACCGGAGATGACTTTTCCCATACAAAAGTTCACCGGAGATGACTTTTCCCATACAAAAGTTCACCGGAGATGACTTTTCCCATACAAAATTTCACCGGAGATGACTTTCCCAATACAAAAGTTCACCGGAGATTACTTTCCCAATACAAAAGTTCACCGGAGATGACTTTCCCAATACAAAAGTTCACCGGAGATGACTTTCCCAATACAAAAGTTCACCGGGCATGACTTTCCCAATACAAAAGTTCACCGGAGATGACTTTTCCCATACAAAAGTTCACCGGAGATGACTTTTCCCATACAAAAGTTCACCGGAGATGACTTTCCCAATACAAAAGTTCACCGGAGATGACTTTTCCCATACAAAAGTTCACCGGAGATGACTTTCCCAATACAAAAGTTCACCGGAGATGACTTTCCCAATACAAAAGTTCACCGGAGATGACTTTCCCAATACAAAAGTTCACCGGGCATGACTTTCCCAATACAAAAGTTCACCGGGCATGACTTTCCCAATACAAAAGTTCACCGGAGATGACTTTTCCCATACAAAAGTTCACCGGAGATGATTTTCCCAATATAAAAGTTCACCGGAGATGACTTTTCCCATACAAAAGTTCACCGGAGATGACTTTCCCAATACAAAAGTTCACCGGAGATGACTTTTCCCATACAAAAGTTCACCGGAGATGACTTTTCCCATACAAAAGTTCACCGGAGATGACTTTCCCAATACAAAAGTTCACCGGAGATGACTTTTCCCATACAAAAGTTCACCGGAGATGACTTTTCCCATACAAAAGTTCACCGGAGATGACTTTCCCAATACAAAAGTTCACCGGGCATGACTTTCCCAATACAAAAGTTCACCGGAGATGACTTTCCCATACAAAAGTTCACCGGAGATGACTTTTCCCATACAAAAGTTCACCGGAGATGACTTTTCCCATACAAAAGTTCACCGGAGATGACTTTCCCAATACAAAAGTTCACCGGAGATGACTTTTCCCATACAAAAGTTCACCGGAGATGACTTTTCCCATACAAAAGTTCACCGGAGATGACTTTCCCAATACAAAAGTTCACCGGAGATGACTTTCCCAATACAAAATTTCACCGGAGATGACTTTTCCCATACAAAAGTTCACCGGAGATGACTTTCCCAATATAAAAGTTCACCGGGCATGACTTTCCCAATACAAAAGTTCACCGGAGATGACTTTCCCAATACAAAAGTTCACCGGAGATGACTTTTCCCATACAAAAGTTCACCGGAGATGACTTTCCCAATACAAAAGATCACCGGAGATGACTTTCCCAATACAAAAGTTCACCGGAGATGACTTTCCCAATACAAAAGTTCACCGGAGATGACTTTCCCAATACAAAAGTTCACCGGAGATGACTTTCCCAATACAAAAGTTCACCGGAGATGACTTTTCCCATACAAAAGTTCACCGGAGATGACTTTCCCAATACAAAAGTTCACCGGAGATGACTTTCCCAATACAAAAGTTCACCGGAGATGACTTTTCCCATACAAAAGTTCACCGGAGATGACTTTTCCCATACAAAAGTTCACCGGAGATGACTTTCCCAATATAAAAGTTCACCGGAGATGACTTTTCCCATACAAAAGTTCACCGGAGATGACTTTCCCAATACAAAAGTTCACCGGAGATGACTTTTCCCATACAAAAGTTCACCGGAGATGACTTTCCCAATACAAAAGTTCACCGGAGATGACTTTTCCCATACAAAAGTTCACCGGAGATGACTTTCCCAATACAAAAGTTCACCGGAGATGACTTTCCCAATACAAAAGTTCACCGGGCATGATTTTTCCAATATAAAAGTTCACCGGAGATGACTTTCCCAATACAAAAGTTCACCGGAGATGACTTTTCCCATACAAAAGTTCACCGGAGATGACTTTCCCAATACAAAAGTTCACCGGAGATGACTTTCCCAATATAAAAGTTCACCGGGCATGACTTTCCCAATACAAAAGTTCACCGGAGATGACTTTCCCAATACAAAAGTTCACCGGGCACGACTTTCCCAATACAAAAGTTCACCGGGCATGACTTTCCCAATACAAAAGTTCACCGGAGATGACTTTCCCAATACAAAAGTTCACCAGGCACGACTTTCCCAATACAAAAGTTCACCGGAGATGACTTTTCCCATACAAAAGTTCACCGGGCATGACTTTCCCAATACAAAAGTTCACCGGAGATGACTTTCCCAATACAAAAGTTCACCGGAGATGACTTTTCCCATACAAAAGTTCACCGGAGATGACTTTCCCAATACAAAAGTTCACCGGAGATGACTTTCCCAATACAAAAGTTCACCGGAGATGACTTTCCCAATACAAAAGTTCACCGGAGATGACTTTTCCCATACAAAAGTTCACCGGAGATGACTTTCCCAATACAAAAGTTCACCGGAGATGACTTTTCCCATACAAAAGTTCACCGGAGATGACTTTCCCAATACAAAAGTTCACCGGAGATGACTTTCCCAATACAAAAGTTCACCGGAGATGACTTTCCCAATACAAAAGTTCACCGGAGATGACTTTCCCAATACAAAAGTTCACCGGAGATGACTTTTCCCATACAAAAGTTCACCGGAGATGACTTTCCCAATACAAAAGTTCACCGGAGATGACTTTCCCAATACAAAAGTTCACCGGAGATGACTTTTCCCATACAAAAGTTCACCGGAGATGACTTTCCCAATACAAAAGTTCACCGGAGATGACTTTTCCCATACAAAAGTTCACCGGAGATGACTTTCCCAATACAAAAGTTCACCGGAGATGACTTTCCCAATACAAAAGTTCACCGGAGATGACTTTCCCAATACAAAAGTTCACCGGAGATGACTTTCCCAATACAAAAGTTCACCGGAGATGACTTTCCCAATACAAAAGTTCACCGGAGATGACTTTCCCAATACAAAAGTTCACCGGAGATGACTTTCCCAATACAAAAGTTCACCGGAGATGACTTTTCCCATACAAAAGTTCACCGGAGATGACTTTCCCAATACAAAAGTTCACCGGAGATGACTTTCCCAATACAAAAGTTCACCGGAGATGACTTTCCCAATACAAAAGTTCACCGGAGATGACTTTCCCAATACAAAAGTTCACCGGCCATGACTTTTCCAATATAAAAGTTCACCGGAGATGACTTTCCCAATACAAAAGTTCACCGGAGATGACTTTCCCAATACAAAAGTTCACCGGGCATGACTTTCCCAATACAAAAGTTCACCGGAGATGACTTTCCCAATACAAAAGTTCACCGGGCATGACTTTCCCAATACAAAAGTTCACCGGAGATGACTTTCCCAATACAAAAGTTCACCGGAGATGACTTTTCCCATACAAAAGTTCACTGGAGATGACTTTCCCAATACAAAAGTTCACCGGAGATGACTTTTCCCATACAAAAGTTCACCGGAGATGACTTTCCCAATATAAAAGTTCACCGGAGATGACTTTCCCAATACAAAAGTTCACCGGAGATGACTTTTCCCATACAAAAGTTCACCGGCGATGACTTTCCCAATACAAAAGTTCACCGGAGATGACTTTCCCAATGAAAAAGTTCACCGGAGATGACTTTCCCAATACAAAAGTTCACCGGGCATGACTTTCCCAATACAAAAGTTCACCGGGCATGACTTTCAAAATACAAAAGTTCACCGGAGATGACTTTCCCAATACAAAAGTTCACCGGAGATGACTTTTCCCATACAAAAGTTCACCGGAGATGACTTTCCCAATACAAAAGTTCACCGGAGATGACTTTTCCCATACAAAAGTTCACCGGAGATGACTTTCCCAATACAAAAGTTCACCGGAGATGACTTTCCCAATACAAAAGTTCACCGGAGATGACTTTCCCAATACAAAAGTTCACCGGAGATGACTTTTCCCATACAAAAGTTCACCGGAGATGACTTTCCCAATACAAAAGTTCACCGGAGATGACTTTTCCCATACAAAAGTTCACCGGAGATGACTTTTCCCATACAAAAGTTCACCGGAGATGACTTTTCCCATACAAAAGTTCACCGGAGATGACTTTCCCAATACAAAAGTTCACCGGAGATGACTTTCCCAATATAAAAGTTCACCGGGCATGACTTTCCCAATACAAAAGTTCACCGGAGATGACTTTCCCAATACAAAAGTTCACCGGAGATGACTTTCCCAATACAAAAGTTCACCGGGCATGACTTTCCCAATACAAAAGTTCACCGGGCATGACTTTCCCAATACAAAAGTTCACCGGAGATGACTTTCCCAATACAAAAGTTCACCGGAGATGACTTTTCCCATACAAAAGTTCACCGGAGATGACTTTCCCAATACAAAAGTTCACCGGAGATGACTTTTCCCATACAAAAGTTCACCGGAGATGACTTTCCCAATACAAAAGTTCACCGGAGATGACTTTCCCAATACAAAAGTTCACCGGAGATGACTTTTCCCATACAAAAGTTCACCGGAGATGACTTTTCCCATACAAAAGTTCACCGGAGATGACTTTTCCCATACAAAAGTTCACCGGAGATGACTTTCCCAATACAAAAGTTCACCGGAGATGACTTTCCCAATACAAAAGTTCACCGGAGATGACTTTCCCAATACAAAAGTTCACCGGGCATGACTTTCCCAATACAAAAGTTCACCGGGCATGACTTTCCCAATATAAAAGTTCACCGGGCATGACTTTCGCAATACAAAAGTTCACCGGAGATGACTTTTCCCATACAAAAGTTCACCGGAGATGACTTTCCCAATACAAAAGTTCACCGGAGATGACTTTCCCAATACAAAAGTTCACCGGAGATGACTTTTCCCATACAAAAGTTCACCGGAGATGACTTTCCCAATACAAAAGTTCACCGGAGATTACTTTCCCAATACAAAAGTTCACCGGAGATGACTTTTCCCATACAAAAGTTCACCGGAGATGACTTTTCCCATACAAAAGTTCACCGGAGATGACTTTCCCAATACAAAAGTTCACCGGAGATGACTTTTCCCATACAAAAGTTCACCGGAGATGACTTTTCCCATACAAAAGTTCACCGGAGATGACTTTTCCCATACAAAAGTTCACCGGAGATGACTTTCCCAATACAAAAGTTCACCGGAGATGACTTTCCCAATACAAAAGTTCACCGGAGATGACTTTTCCCATACAAAAGTTCACCGGAGATGACTTTCCCAATACAAAAGTTCACCGGAGATGACTTTTCCCATACAAAAGTTCACCGGAGATGACTTTTCCCATACAAAAGTTCACCGGAGATGACTTTCCCAATACAAAAGTTCACCGGAGATGACTTTTCCCATACAAAAGTTCACCGGAGATGACTTTCCCAATACAAAAGTTCACCGGAGATGACTTTTCCCATACAAAAGTTCACCGGAGATGACTTTCCCAATACAAAAGTTCACCGGACATGACTTTCCCAATACAAAAGTTCACCGGAGATGACTTTTCCCATACAAAAGTTCACCGGAGATGACTTTTCCCATACAAAAGTTCACCGGAGATGACTTTCCCAATACAAAAGTTCACCGGAGATGACTTTTCCCATACAAAAGTTCACCGGAGATGACTTTCCCAATACAAAAGTTCACCGGAGATGACTTTTCCCATACAAAAGTTCACCGGGCATGACTTTCCCAATACAAAAGTTCACCGGGCATGACTTTCCCAATACAAAAGTTCACCGGGCATGACTTTCCCAATACAAAAGTTCACCGGAGATGACTTTCCCAATACAAAAGTTCACCGGAGATGACTTTTCCCATACAAAAGTTCACCGGAGATGACTTTCCCAATATAAAAGTTCACCGGGCATGACTTTCCCAATACAAAAGTTCACCGGAGATGACTTTCCCAATACAAAAGTTCACCGGAGATGACTTTTCCCATACAAAAGTTCACCGGAGATGACTTTCCCAATACAAAAGTTCACCGGAGATGACTTTTCCCATACAAAAGTTCACCGGAGATGACTTTCCCAATACAAAAGTTCACCGGAGATGACTTTTCCCATACAAAAGTTCACCGGAGATGACTTTCCCAATACAAAAGTTCACCGGAGATGACTTTCCCAATACAAAAGTTCACCGGAGATGACTTTTCCCATACAAAAGTTCACCGGAGATGACTTTCCCAATACAAAAGTTCACCGGAGATGACTTTCCCAATACAAAAGTTCACCGGAGATGACTTTTCCCATACAAAAGTTCACCGGAGATGACTTTTCCCATACAAAAGTTCACCGGAGATGACTTTCCCAATACAAAAGTTCACCGGAGATGACTTTTCCCATACAAAAGTTCACCGGAGATGACTTTCCCAATACAAAAGTTCACCGGAGATGACTTTCCCAATACAAAAGTTCACCGGAGATGACTTTCCCAATATAAAAGTTCACCGGAGATGACTTTTCCCATACAAAAGTTCACCGGAGATGACTTTCCCAATACAAAAGTTCACCGGAGATGACTTTCCCAATACAAAAGTTCACCGGAGATGACTTTTCCCATACAAAAGTTCACCGGAGATGACTTTTCCCATACAAAAGTTCACCGGAGATGACTTTCCCAATACAAAAGTTCACCGGAGATGACTTTCCCAATACAAAAGTTCACCGGAGATGACTTTCCCAATACAAAAGTTCACCGTAGATGACTTTTCCCATACAAAAGTTCACCGGAGATGACTTTCCCAATACAAAAGTTCACCGGGCATGACTTTCCCAATACAAAAGTTCACCGGAGATGATTTTTCCCATACAAAAGTTCACCGGAGATGACTTTCCCAATACAAAAGTTCACCGGAGATGACTTTTCCCATACAAAAGTTCACCGGAGATGACTTTTCCCATACAAAAGTTCACCGGAGATGACTTTCCCAATACAAAAGTTCACCGGAGATGACTTTCCCAATACAAAAGTTCACCGGAGATGACTTTTCCAATATAAAAGTTCACCGGAGATGACTTTTCCCATACAAAAGTTCACCGGAGATGACTTTTCCCATACAAAAGTTCACCGGAGATGACTTTCCCAATACAAAAGTTCACCGGAGATGACTTTTCCCATACAAAAGTTCACCGGAGATGCCTTTCCCAATACAAAAGTTCACCGGGCATGACTTTCCCAATACAAAAGTTCACTGGAGATGACTTTCCCAATACAAAAGTTCACCGGAGATGACTTTTCCCATACAAAAGTTCACCGGAGATGACTTTCCCAATACAAAAGTTCACCGGAGATGACTTTCCCAATACAAAAGTTCACCGGAGATGACTTTTCCCATACAAAAGTTCACCGGAGATGACTTTTCCCATACAAAAGTTCACCGGAGATGACTTTCCCAATACAAAAGTTCACCGGAGATGACTTTTCCCATACAAAAGTTCACCGGAGATGACTTTCCCAATACAAAAGTTCACCGGAGATGACTTTCCCAATACAAAAGTTCACCGGAGATGACTTTCCCAATATAAAAGTTCACCGGAGATGACTTTTCCCATACAAAAGTTCACCGGAGATGACTTTCCCAATACAAAAGTTCACCGGAGATGACTTTCCCAATACAAAAGTTCACCGGAGATGACTTTTCCCATACAAAAGTTCACCGGAGATGACTTTTCCCATACAAAAGTTCACCGGAGATGACTTTCCCAATACAAAAGTTCACCGGAGATGACTTTCCCAATACAAAAGTTCACCGGAGATGACTGTCCCAATACAAAAGTTCACCGGAGATGACTTTTCCCATACAAAAGTTCACCGGAGATGACTTTCCCAATACAAAAGTTCACCGGGCATAACTTTCCCAATACAAAAGTTCACCGGAGATGATTTTTCCCATACAAAAGTTCACCGGAGATGACTTTCCCAATACAAAAGTTCACCGGAGATGACTTTTCCCATACAAAAGTTCACCGGAGATGACTTTTCCCATACAAAAGTTCACCGGAGATGACTTTCCCAATACAAAAGTTCACCGGAGATGACTTTCCCAATACAAAAGTTCACCGGAGATGACTTTTCCAATATAAAAGTTCACCGGAGATGACTTTTCCCATACAAAAGTTCACCGGAGATGACTTTTCCCATACAAAAGTTCACCGGAGATGACTTTCCCAATACAAAAGTTCACCGGAGATGACTTTTCCCATACAAAAGTTCACCGGAGATGCCTTTCCCAATACAAAAGTTCACCGGGCATGACTTTCCCAATACAAAAGTTCACTGGAGATGACTTTCCCAATACAAAAGTTCACCGGAGATGACTTTTCCCATACAAAAGTTCACCGGAGATGACTTTCCCAATACAAAAGTTCACCGGAGATGACTTTTCCCATACAAAAGTTTACCGGAGATGACTTTCCCAATACAAAAGTTCACCGGAGATGACTTTCCCAATATAAAAGTTCACCGGGCATGACTTTCCCAATACAAAAGTTCACCGGAGATGACTTTTCCCATACAAAAGTTCACCGGAGATGACTTTCCCAATACAAAAGTTCACCGGAGATGACTTTCCCAATACAAAAGTTCACCGGAGATGACTTTTCCCATACAAAAGTTCACCGGAGATGACTTTCCCAATACAAAAGTTCACCGGAGATGACTTTCCCAATACAAAAGTTTACCGGAGATGACTTTTCCCATACAAAAGTTCACCGGAGATGACTTTCCCAATACAAAAGTTCACCGGGCATGACTTTCCCAATAAAAAAGTTCACCGGAGATGACTTTTCCCATACAAAAGTTCACCGGGCATGACTTTCCCAATACAAAAGTTCACCGGAGATGACTTTCCCAATACAAAAGTTCACCGGAGATGACTTTTCCCATACAAAAGTTCACCGGAGATGACTTTTCCCATACAAAAGTTCACCGGAGATGACTTTCCCAATACAAAAGTTCACCGGAGATGACTTTTCCCATACAAAAGTTCACCGGAGATGACTTTCCCAATACAAAAGTTCACCGGAGATGACTTTCCCAATACAAAAGTTCACCGGAGATGACTTTCCCAATACAAAAGTTCACCGGAGATGACTTTTCCCAATACAAAAGTTCACCGGAGATGACTTTCCCAATACAAAAGTTCACCGGAGATGACTTTTCCCATACAAAAGTTCACCGGAGATGACTTTCCCAATACAAAAGTTCACCGGAGATGACTTTTCCCATACAAAAGTTCACCGGGCATGACTTTCCCAATACAAAAGTTCACCGGAGATGACTTTCCCAATACAAAAGTTCACCGGGCATGACTTTCCCAATACAAAAGTTCACCGGGCACGACTTTCCCAATACAAAAGTTCACCGGGCATGACTTTCCCAATACAAAAGTTCACCGGGCATGACTTTCCCAATACAAAAGTTCACCGGGCATGACTTTCCCAATACAAAAGTTCACCGGAGATGACTTTTCCCATACAAAAGTTCACCGGAGATGACTTTCCCAATACAAAAGTTCACCGGAGATGACTTTCCCAATACAAAAGTTCACCGGAGATGACTTTCCCAATACAAAAGTTCACCGGAGATGACTTTCCCAATACAAAAGTTCACCGGAGATGAATTTCCCAATACAAAAGTTCACCGGAGATGACTTTCCCAAAACAAAAGTTCACCGGAGATGACTTTTCCCATACAAAAGTTCACCGGAGATGACTTTCCCAATACAAAAGTTCACCGGGCATGACTTTCCCAATACAAAAGTTCACCGGAGATGACTTTCCCAATACAAAAGTTCACCGGAGATGACTTTTCCCATACAAAAGTTCACCGGAGATGACTTTCCCAATACAAAAGTTCACCGGAGATGACTTTTCCCATACAAAAGTTCACCGGAGATGACTTTCCCAATACAAAAGTTCACCGGGCATGACTTTCCCAATACAAAAGTTCACCGGAGATGACTTTCCCAATATAAAAGTTCACCGGAGATGACTTCCCCAATACAAAAGTTCACCGGGCATGACTTTCCCAATACAAAAGTTCACCGGAGATGACTTTTCCCATACAAAAGTTCACCGGGCATGACTTTCCCAATACAAAAGTTCACCGGAGATGACTTTCCCAATACAAAAGTTCACCGGAGATGACTTTTCCCATACAAAAGTTCACCGGAGATGACTTTCCCAATACAAAAGTTCACCGGAGATGACTTTCCCAATACAAAAGTTCACCGGAGATGACTTTCCCAATACAAAAGTTCACCGGAGATGACTTTCCCAATACAAAAGTTCACCGGAGATGACTTTCCCAATACAAAAGTTCACCGGAGATGACTTTCCCAATACAAAAGTTCACCGGAGATGACTTTCCCAATACAAAAGTTCACCGGAGATGACTTTCCCAATACAAAAGTTCACCGGAGATGACTTTTCCCATACAAAAGTTCACCGGAGATGACTTTCCCAATACAAAAGTTCACCGGAGATGACTTTCCCAATACAAAAGTTCACCGGGCATGACTTTCCCAATACAAAAGTTCACCGGAGATGACTTTCCCAATACAAAAGTTCACCGGGCATGACTTTCCCAATACAAAAGTTCACCGGGCATGACTTTCCCAATACAAAAGTTCACCGGAGATGACTTTCCCAATACAAAAGTTCACCGGGCATGACTTTTCCAATATAAAAGTTCACCGGAGATGACTTTTCCCATACAAAAGTTCACCGGAGATGACTTTCCCAATACAAAAGTTCACCGGGCATGACTTTCCCAATACAAAAGTTCACCGGAGATGATTTTTCCCATACAAAAGTTCACCGGAGATGACTTTCCCAATACAAAAGTTCACCGGAGATGACTTTTCCCATACAAAAGTTCACCGGAGATGACTTTCCCAATACAAAAGTTCACCGGAGATGACTTTTCCCATACAAAAGTTCACCGGATATGACTTTCCCAATACAAACGTTCACCGGAGATGACTTTCCCAATACAAAAGTTCACCGGAGATGACTTTTCCCATACAAAAGTTCACCGGAGATGACTTTCCCAATACAAAAGTTCACCGGAGATGACTTTTCCCATACAAAAGTTCACCGGAGATGACTTTCCCAATACAAAAGTTCACCGGAGATGACTTTCCCAATACAAAAGTTCACCGGAGATGACCTTCCCATACAAAAGTTCACCGGAGATGACTTTTCCCAATACAAAAGTTCACCGGAGATGACTTTCCCAATACAAAAGTTCACCGGAGATGACTTTTCCCATACAAAAGTTCACCGGAGATGACTTTTCCCATACAAAAGTTCACCGGAGATGACTTTCCCAATACAAAAGTTCACCGGAGATGACTTTTTCCATACAAAAGTTAACCGGAGATGACTTTCCCAATACAAAAGTTCACCGGAGCTGAATTTTCCCATACAAAAGTTCACCGGAGATGACTTTCCCAATACAAAAGTTCACCGGAGATGACTTTCCCAATACATAAGTTCACCGGAGATGACTTTCCCAATACAAAAGTTCACCGGAGATGACTTTCCCAATACAAAAGTTCACCGGGCATGACTTTCCCAATACAAAAGTTCACCGGAGATGACTTTTCCCATACAAAAGTTCACCGGAGATGACTTTCCCAATACAAAAGTTCACCGGAGATGACTTTTCCCATACAAAAGTTCACCGGAGATGACTTTCCCAATACAAAAGTTCACCGGAGATGACTTTCCCAATACAAAAGTTCACCGGAGATGACTTTCCCAATACAAAAGTTCACCGGGCATGACTTTCCCAATACAAAAGTTCACCGGGCATGACTTTCCCAATACAAAAGTTCACCGGAGATGACTTTCCCAATACAAAAGTTCACCGGAGATGACTTTTCCCATACAAAAGTTCACCGGAGATGACTTTCCCAATACAAAAGTTCACCGGAGATGACTTTTCCCATACAAAAGTTCACCGGAGATGACTTTCCCAATACAAAAGTTCACCGGAGATGACTTTCCCAATACAAAAGTTCACCGAAGATGACTTTTCCCATACAAAAGTTCACCGGAGATGACTTTCCCAATACAAAAGTTCACCGGAGATGACTTTCCCAATACAAAAGTTCACCGGAGATGACTTTCCCAATACAAAAGTTCACCGGAGATGACTTTTCCCATACAAAAGTTCACCGGAGATGACTTTCCAAATACAAAAGTTCACCGGAGATGACTTTTCCCATACAAAAGTTCACCGGAGATGACTTTCCCAATACAAAAGTTCACCGGAGATGACTTTCCCAATACAAAAGTTCACCGGAGATGACTTTGCCAATATAAAAGTTCACCGGAGATGACTTTTCCCATACAAAAGTTCACCGGAGATGACTTTCCCAATACAAAAGTTCACCGGAGATGACTTTCCCAATACAAAAGTTCACCGGAGATGACTTTTCCCATACAAAAGTTCACCGGAGATGACTTTTCCCATACAAAAGTTCACCGGAGATGACTTTCCCAATACAAAAGTTCACCGGAGATGACTTTCCCAATACAAAAGTTCACCGGAGATGACTTTCCCAATACAAAAGTTCACCGGAGATGACTTTTCCCATACGAAAGTTCACCGGAGATGACTTTCCCAATACAAAAGTTCACCGGAGATGACTTTCCCAATACAAAAGTTCACCGGAGATGACTTTCCCAATACAAAAGTTCACCGGGCATGACTTTCCCAATACAAAAGTTCACCGGAGATGACTTTCCCAATACAAAAGTTCACCGGGCATGACTTTCCCAATACAAAAGTTCACCGGGCATGACTTTCCCAATACAAAAGTTCACCGGAGATGACTTTCCCAATACAAAAGTTCACCGGGCATGACTTTTCCAATATAAAAGTTCACCGGAGATGACTTTTCCCATACAAAAGTTCACCGGAGATGACTTTCCCAATACAAAAGTTTACCGGGCATGACTTTCCCAATAGAAAAGTTCACCGGAGATGATTTTTCCCATACAAAAGTTCACCGGAGATGACTTTCCCAATACAAAAGTTCACCGGAGATGACTTTTCCCATACAAAAGTTCACCGGAGATGACTTTTCCCATACAAAAGTTCACCGGAGATGACTTTCCCAATATAAAAGTTCACCGGGCATGACTTTCCCTATACAAAAGTTCACCGGGCACGACTTCCCCAATACAAAAGTTCACCGGAGATGAATTTCCCAATATAAAAGTTCACCGGAGATGACTTTCCCAATACAAAAGTTCACCGGGCATGACTTTCCCAATACAAAAGTTCACCGGAGATGACTTTCCCAATACAAAAGTTCACCGGGCATGACTTTCCCAATACAAAAGTTCACCGGAGATGACTTTCCCAACACAAAAGTTCACCGGAGATGACTTTTTCCATACAAAAGTTCACCGGAGATGACTTTCCCAATACAAAAGTTCACCGGAGATGACTTTTCCCATACAAAAGTTTACCGGAGATGACTTTCCCAATACAAAAGTTCACCGGAGATGACTTTCCCAATACAAAAGTTCACCGGAGATGACTTTCCCAATATAAAAGTTCACCGGAGATGAGTTTTCCCATACAAAAGTTCACCGGAGATGACTTTCCCAATACAAAAGTTCACCGGAGATGACTTTCCCAATACAAAAGTTCACCGGAGATGACTTTTCCCATACAAAAGTTCACCGGAGATGACTTTTCCCATACAAAAGTTCACCGGAGATGACTTTCCCAATACAAAAGTTCACCGAAAATGACTTTCCCAATACAAAAGTTCACCGGAGATGACTTTCCCAATACAAAAGTTCACCGGAGATGACTTTCCCAATACAAAAGTTCACCGGAGATGACTTTCCCAATACAAAAGTTCACCGGAGATGACTTTCCAAATACAAACGTTCACCGGAGATGACTTTTCCCATACAAAAGTTCACCGGAGATGACTTTCCCAATACAAAAGTTCACCGGGCATGACTTTCCCAATACAAAAGTTCACCGGAGATGACTTTCCCAATACAAAAGTTCACCGGAGATGACTTTTCCCATACAAAAGTTCACCGGAGATGACTTTCCCAATACAAAAGTTCACCGGAGATGACTTTTCCCATACAAAAGTTCACCGGAGATGACTTTCCCAATACAAAAGTTCACCGGGCATGACTTTCCCAATACAAAAGTTCACCGGAGATGACTTTCCCAATATAAAAGTTCACCGGGGATGACTTTCCCAATACAAAAGTTCACCGGGCATGACTTTCCCAATACAAAAGTTCACCGGAGATGACTTTTCCCATACAAAAGTTCACCGGGCATGACTTTCCCAATACAAAAGTTCACCGGAGATGACTTTCCCAATACAAAAGTTCACCGGAGATGACTTTTCCCATACAAAAGTTCACCGGAGATGACTTTCCCAATACAAAAGTTCACCGGAGATGACTTTCCCAATACAAAAGTTCACCGGAGATGACTTTCCCAATACAAAAGTTCACCGGAGATGACTTTCCCAATACAAAAGTTCACCGGAGATGACTTTCCCAATACAAAAGTTCACCGGAGATGACTTTCCCAATACAAAAGTTCACCGGAGATGACTTTCCCAATACAAAAGTTCACCGGGCATGACTTTCCCAATACAAAAGTTCACCGGAGATGATTTTTCCCATACAAAAGTTCACCGGAGATGACTTTCTCAATACAAAAGTTCACCGGAGATGACTTTTCCCATACAAAAGTTCACCGGAGATGACTTTTCCCATACAAAAGTTCACCGGGCATGACTTTCCCAATACAAAAGTTCACCGGGCATGACTTTCCCAATACAAAAGTTCACCGGAGATGACTTTCCCAATACAAAAGTTCACCGGGCATGACTTTCCCAATACAAAAGTTCACCGGGCATGACTTTCCCAATACAAAAGTTCACCGGAGATGACTTTCCCAATACAAAAGTTCACCGGGCATGACTTTTCCAATATAAAAGTTCACCGGAGATGACTTTTCCCATACAAAAGTTCACCGGAGATGACTTTCCCAATACAAAAGTTCACCGGGCATGACTTTCCCAATACAAAAGTTCACCGGAGATGATTTTTCCCATACAAAAGTTCACCGGAGATGACTTTCTCAATACAAAAGTTCACCGGAGATGACTTTTCCCATACAAAAGTTCACCGGAGATGACTTTTCCCATACAAAAGTTCACCGGGCATGACTTTCCCAATACAAAAGTTCACCGGGCATGACTTTCCCAATACAAAAGTTCACCGGGCATGACTTTCCCAATACAAAAGTTCACCGGAGATGACTTTCCCAATACAAAAGTTCACCGGAGATGACTTTTCCCATACAAAAGTTCACCGGAGATGACTTTCCCAATACAAAAGTTCACCGGAGATGACTTTTCCCATACAAAAGTTCACCGGAGATGACTTTCCCAATACAAAAGTTCACCGGAGATGACTTTCCCAATACAAAAGTTCACCGGAGATGACTTTTCCCATACAAAAGTTCACCGGAGATCACTTTTTCCAATACAAAAGTTCACCGGAGATGACTTTCCCAATACAAAAGTTCACCGGAGATGACTTTTCCCATACAAAAGTTCACCGGAGATGACTTTTCCCATACAAAAGTTCACCGGAGATGACTTTCCCAATACAAAAGTTCACCGGAGATGACTTTTCCCATACAAAAGTTCACCGGAGATGACTTTCCCAATACAAAAGTTCACCGGAGATGACTTTTCCCATACAAAAGTTCACCGGAGATGACTTTCCCAATACAAAAGTTCACCGGAGATGACTTTCCCAATACAAAAGTTCACCGGAGATGACTTTCCCAATACAAAAGTTCACCGGGCATGACTCTCCCAATACAAAAGTTCACCGGAGATGACTTTTCCCATACAAAAGTTCACCGGAGATGACTTTCCCAATACAAAAGTTCACCGGAGATGACTTTTCCCATACAAAAGTTCACCGGAGATGACTTTCCCAATACAAAAGTTCACCGGAGATGACTTTCCCAATACAAAAGTTCACCGGAGATGACTTTCCCAATACAAAAGTTCACCGGGCATGACTTTCCCAATACAAAATTTCACCGGGCATGACTTTCCCAATACAAAAGTTCACCGGAGATGACTTTCCCAATACAAAAGTTCACCGGAGATGACTTTTCCCATACAAAAGTTCACCGGAGATGACTTTCCCAATACAAAAGTTCACCGGAGATGACTTTTCCCATACAAAAGTTCACCGGAGATGACTTTCCCAATACAAAAGTTCACCGGAGATGACTTTCCCAATACAAAAGTTCACCGGAGATGACTTTTCCCATACAAAAGTTCACCGGAGATGACTTTCCCAATACAAAAGTTCACCGGAGATGACTTTCCCAATACAAAAGTTCACCGGAGATGACTTTTCCCATACAAAAGTTCACCGGAGATGACTTTTCCCATACAAAAGTTCACCGGAGATGACTTTCCCAATACAAAAGTTCACCGGAGATGAATTTTCCCATACAAAAGTTCACCGGAGATGACTTTCCCAATACAAAAGTTCACCGGAGATGACTTTCCCAATACAAAAGTTCACCGGAGATGACTTTCCCAATATAAAAGTTCACCGGAGATGACTTTTCCCATACAAAAGTTCACCGGAGATGACTTTCCCAATACAAAAGTTCACCGGAGATGACTTTCCCAATACAAAAGTTCACCGGAGATGACTTTTCCCATACAAAAGTTCACCGGAGATGACTTTTCCCATACAAAAGTTCACCGGAGATGACTTTCCCAATACAAAAGTTCACCGGAGATGACTTTCCCAATACAAAAGTTCACCGGAGATGACTTTCCCAATACAAAAGTTCACCGGAGATGACTTTTCCCATACAAAAGTTCACCGGAGATGACTTTCCCAATACAAAAGTTCACCGGAGATGACTTTCCCAATACAAAAGTTCACCGGAGATGACTTTCCCAATACAAAAGTTCACCGGGCATGACTTTCCCAACACAAAAGTTCACCGGAGATGACTTTCCCAATACAAAAGTTCACCGGGCATGACTTTCCCAATACAAAAGTTCACCGGGCATGCCTTTCCCAATACAAAAGTTCACCGGAGATGACTTTCCCAATACAAAAGTTCACCGGGCATGACTTTTCCAATATAAAAGTTCACCGGAGATGACTTTTCCCATACAAAAGTTCACCGGAGATGACTTTCCCAATACAAAAGTTCACCGGGCATGACTTTCCCAATACAAAAGTTCACCGGAGATGATTTTTCCCATACAAAAGTTCACCGGAGATGACTTTCCCAATACAAAAGTTCACCGGAGATGACTTTTCCCATACAAAAGTTCACCGGAGATGACTTTTCCCATACAAAAGTTCACCGGAGATGACTTTCCCAATACAAAAGTTCACCGGAGATGACTTTCCCAATATAAAAGTTCACCGGAGATGACTTTCCCAATACAAAAGTTCACCGGGCATGACTTTCCCAATACAAAAGTTCACCGGAGATGACTTTCCCAATACTAAAGTTCACCGGGCATGACTTTCCCAATACAAAAGTTCACCGGAGATGACTTTCCCAATACAAAAGTTCACCGGAGATGACTTTTCCCATACAAAAGTTCACCGGAGATGACTTTCCCAATACAAAAGTTCACCGGAGATGACTTTTCCCATACAAAAGTTCACCGGAGATGACTTTCCCAATACAAAAGTTCACCGGAGATGACTTTGCCAATACAAAAGTTCACCGGAGATGACTTTCCCAATATAAAAGTTCACCGGAGATGACTTTTCCCATACAAAAGTTCACCGGAGATGACTTTCCCAATACAAAAGTTCACCGGAGATGACTTTCCCAATACAAAAGTTCACCGGAGATGACTTTTCCCATACAAAAGTTCTCCGGAGATGACTTTTCCCATACAAAAGTTCACCGGAGATGACTTTCCCAATACAAAAGTTCACCGGAGATGACTTTCCCAATACAAAAGTTCACCGGAGATGACTTTCCCAATACAAAAGTTCACCGGAGATGACTTTCCCAATACAAAAGTTCACCGGAGATGACTTTTCCCATACAAAAGTTCACCGGAGATGACTTTCCCAATACAAAAGTTCACCGGAGATGACTTTCCCAATACAAAAGTTCACCGGAGATGACTTTTCCCATACAAAAGTTCACCGGAGATGACTTTCCCAATACAAAAGTTCACCGGAGATGACTTTCCCAATACAAAAGTTCACCGGAGATGACTTTTCCCATACAAAAGTTCACCGGAGATGACTTTTCCCATACAAAAGTTCACCGGAGATGACTTTCCCAATACAAAAGTTCACCGGAGATGACTGTTCCCATACAAAAGTTCACCGGAGATGACTTTCCCAATACAAAAGTTCACCGGAGATGACTTTTCCCATACAAAAGTTCACCGGAGATGACTTTCCCAATACAAAAGTTCACCGGAGATGACTTTCCCAATACAAAAGTTCACCGGAGATGACTTTTCCCATACAAAAGTTCACCGGAGATGACTTTTCCCATACAAAAGTTCACCGGAGATGACTTTTCCCATACAAAAGTTCACCGGAGATGACTTTCCCAATATAAAAGTTCACCGGGCATGACTTTCCCAATACAAAAGTTCACCGGGCACGACTTTCCCAATACAAAAGTTCACCGGAGATGACTTTTCCCATACAAAAGTTCACCGGAGATGACTTTCCCAATACAAAAGTTCACCGGGCATGACTTACCCAATACAAAAGTTCACCGGAGATGACTTTTCCCATACAAAAGTTCACCGGAGATGACTTTCCCAATACAAAAGTTCACCGGAGATGACTTTCCCAATACAAAAGTTCACCGGGCATGACTTTCCCAATACGAAAGTTCACCGGGCATGACTTTCCCAATACAAAAGTTCACCGGAGATGACTTTCCCATACAAAAGTTCACCGGAGATGACTTTTCCCATACAAAAGTTCACCGGAGATGACTTTTCCCATACAAAAGTTCACCGGAGATGACTTTTCCCATACAAAAGTTCACCGGAGATGACTTTCCCAATACAAAAGTTCACCGGAGATGACTTTTCCCATACAAAAGTTCACCGGAGATGACTTTCCCAATACAAAAGTTCACCGGAGATCACTTTCCCAATACAAAAGTTCACCGGAGATGACTTTTCCCATACAAAAGTTCACCGGAGATGACTTTCCCAATACAAAAGTTCTCCGGAGATGACTTTCCCAATACAAAAGTTCACCGGAGATGACTTTCCCAATACAAAAGTTCACCGGAGATGACTTTCCCAATACAAAAGTTCACCGGAGATGACTTTCCCAATACAAAAGTTCACCGGAGATGACTTTCCCAATACAAAAGTTCACCGGAGATGACTTTCCCAATACAAAAGTTCACCGGAGATGACTTTCCCAATACAAAAGTTCACCGGAGATGACTTTTCCCATACAAAAGTTCACCGGAGATGACTTTCCCAATACAAAAGTTCACCGGAGATGACTTTCCCAATACAAAAGTTCACCGGAGATGACTTTTCCCATACAAAAGTTCACCGGAGATGACTTTCCCAATACAAAAGTTCACCGGGCATGACTTTTCCAATACAAAAGTTCACCGGGCATGACTTTCCCCAATACAAAAGTTCACCGGGCATGACTTTCCCAATACAATAGTTCACCGGGCATGACTTTCCCAATACAAAAGTTCACCGGGCATGACTTTTCCAATATAAAAGTTCACCGGAGATGACTTTCCCAATACAAAAGTTCACCGGGCATGATTTTCCCAATACAAAAGTTCACCGGGCATGACTTTCCCAATACAATAGTTCACCGGGCATGACTTTCCCAATACAAAAGTTCACCGGAGATGACTTTCCCAATACAAAAGTTCACCGGGCATGACTTTCCCAATAAAAAAGTTCACCGGGCATGACTTTCCCAATACAATAGTTCACCGGGCATGACTTTCCCAATACAAAAGTTCACCGGAGATGACTTTCCCAATACAAAAGTTCACCGGAGATGACTTTTCCCATACAAAAGTTCACCGGAGATGACTTTTCCCATACAAAAGTTCACCGGAGATGACTTTCCCAATACAAAAGTTCACCGGAGATGACTTTCCCAATACAAAAGTTCACCGGAGATGACTTTCCCAATACAAAAGTTCACCGGAGATGACTTTTCCCATACAAAAGTTCACCAGAGATGACTTTCCCAATATAAAAGTTCACCGGGCATGACTTTCCCAATACAAAAGTTCACCGGGCATGACTTTCCCAATACAAAAGTTCACCGGAGATGACTTTCCCATACAAAAGTTCACCGGAGATGACTTTTCCCATACAAAAGTTCACCGGAGATGACTTTTCCCATACAAAAGTTCACCGGAGATGACTTTTCCCATACAAAAGTTCACCGGAGATGACTTTCCCAATACAAAAGTTCACCGGAGATGACTTTTCCCATACAAAAGTTCACCGGAGATGACTTTCCCAATACAAAAGTTCACCGGAGATGACTTTTCCCATACAAAAGTTCACCGGAGATGACTTTCCCAATACAAAAGTTCACCGGAGATGACTTTTCCCATACAAAAGTTCACCGGAGATGACTTTCCCAATACAAAAGTTCACCGGAGATGACTTTTCCCATACAAAAGTTCACCGGAGATGACTTTCCCAATACAAAAGTTCACCGGAGATGACTTTCCCAATACAAAAGTTCACCGGAGATGACTTTCCCAATACAAAAGTTCACCGGAGATGACTTTCCCAATACAAAAGTTCACCGGAGATGACTTTCCCAATACAAAAGTTCACCGGGCATGACTTTCCCAAAACAAAAGTTCACCGGGCATGACTTTCCCAATACAAAAGTTCACCGGAGATGACTTTCCCAATACAAAAGTTCACCGGAGATGACTTTCCCAATACAAAAGTTCACCGGAGATGACTTTTCCCATACAAAAGTTCACCGGAGATGACTTTCCCAATACAAAAGTTCACCGGAGATGACTTTTCCCATACAAAAGTTCACCGGAGATGACTTTCCCAATACAAAAGTTCACCGGAGATGACTTTCCCAATACAAAAGTTCACCGGAGATGACTTTCCCAATACAAAAGTTCAACCGGAGATTACTTTCCCAATACAAAAGTTCACCGGAGATGACTTTCCCAATACAAAAGTTCACCGGGCATGACTTTCCCAAAACAAAAGTTCACCGGGCATGACTTTCCCAATACAAAAGTTCACCTCAGATGACTTTCCCAATACAAAAGTTCACCGGAGATGACTTTCCCAATACAAAAGTTCACCGGAGATGACTTTTCCCATACAAAAGTTCACCGGAGATGACTTTCCCAATACAAAAGTTCACCGGAGATGACTTTTCCCATACAAAAGTTCACCGGAGATGACTTTCCCAATACAAAAGTTCACCGGAGATGACTTTTCCCATACAAAAGTTCACCGGAGATGACTTCCCCAATACAAAAGTTCACCGGAGATGACTTTTCCCATACAAAAGTTCACCGGAGATGACTTTCCCAATACAAAAGTTCACCGGAGATGACTTTTCCCATACAAAAGTTCACCGGAGATGACTTTCCCAATACAAAAGTTCACCGGAGATGACTTTTCCCATACAAAAGTTCACCGGAGATGACTTTCCCAATACAAAAGTTCACCGGAGATGACTTTTCCCATACAAAAGTTCACCGGAGATGACTTTTCCCATACAAAAGTTCACCGGAGATGACTTTCCCAATACAAAAGTTCACCGGAGATGACTTTCCCAATACAAAGTTCACCGGAGATGACTTTCCCAATACAAAAGTTCACCGGAGATGACTTTCCCAATACAAAAGTTCACCGGAGATGACTTTCCCAATACAAAAGTTCACCGGGCATGACATTCCCAATACAAAAGTTCACCGGGCATGACTTTCCCAATACAAAAGTTCACCGGAGATGACTTTCCCAATACAAAAGTTCACCGGAGATGACTTTTCCCATACAAAAGTTCACCGGAGATGACTTTCCCAATACAAAAGTTCACCGGAGATGACTTTTCCCATACAAAAGTTCACCGGAGATGACTTTCCCAATACAAAAGTTCACCGGAGATGACTTTTCCCATACAAAAGTTCACCGGAGATGATTTTTCCCATACAAAAGTTCACCGGAGATGACTTTCCCAATACAAAAGTTCACCGGAGATGACTTTCCCAATACAAAAGTTCACCGGAGATGACTTTCCCAATACAAAAGTTCACCGGGCATGACTTTCCCAATACAAAAGTTCACCGGGCATGACTTTCCCAATACAAAAGTTCACCGGAGATGACTTTTCCCATACAAAAGTTCACCGGAGATGACTTTCCCAATATAAAAGTTCACCGGAGATGACTTTTCCCATACAAAAGTTCACCGGAGATGACTTTCCCAATACAAAAGTTCACCGGAGATGACTTTTCCCATACAAAAGTTCACCGGAGATGACTTTCCCAATACAAAAGTTCACCGGAGATGACTTTCCCAATACAAAAGTTCACCGGAGATGACTTTTCCCATACAAAAGTTCACCGGAGATGACTTTCCCAATACAAAAGTTCACCGGAGATGACTTTCCCAATACAAAAGTTCACCGGAGATGACTTTCCCAATATAAAAGTTCGCCGGGCATGACTTTCCCAATACAAAAGTTCACCGGAGATGACTTTCCCAATACAAAAGTTCACCGGAGATGACTTTCCCAATACAAAAGTTCACCGGGCATGACTTTCCCAATACAAAAGTTCACCGGGCATGACTTTCCCAATACAAAAGTTCACTTGAGATGACTTTCCCATACAAAAGTTCACCGGAGATGACTTTTCCCATACAAAAGTTCACCGGAGATGACTTTCCCAATACAAAAGTTCACCGGAGATGACTTTCCCAATACAAAAGTTCACCGGGCATGACTTTCCCAATACAAAAGTTCACCGGGCATGACTTTCCCAATACAAAAGTTCACCGGAGATGACTTTCCCATACAAAAGTTCACCGGAGATGACTTTTCCCATACAAAAGTTCACCGGAGATGACTTTTCCCATACAAAAGTTCACCGGAGATGACTTTCCCAATACAAAAGTTCACCGGAGATGACTTTTCCCATACAAAAGTTCACCGGAGATGACTTTTCCCATACAAAAGTTCACCGGAGATGACTTTCCCAATACAAAAGTTCACCGGAGATGACTTTCCCAATACAAAAGTTCACCGGAGATGACTTTTCCCATACAAAAGTTCACCGGAGATGACTTTCCCAATATAAAAGTTCACCGGGCATGACTTTCCCAATACAAAAGTTCACCGGAGATGACTTTCCCAATACAAAAGTTCACCGGAGATGACTTTTCCCATACAAAAGTTCACCGGAGATGACTTTCCCAATACAAAAGTTCACCGGAGATGACTTTCCCAATACAAAAGTTCACCGGAGATGACTTTCCCAATACAAAAGTTCACCGGAGATGACTTTCCCAATACAAAAGTTCACCGGAGATGACTTTCCCAATACAAAAGTTCACCGGAGATGACTTTTCCCATACAAAAGTTCACCGGAGATGACTTTCCCAATACAAAAGTTCACCGGATATGACTTTCCCAATACAAAAGTTCACCGGAGATGACTTTCCCAATACAAAAGTTCACCGGAGATGACTTTTCCCATACAAAAGTTCACCGGAGATGACTTTTCCCATACAAAAGTTCACCGGAGATGACTTTCCCAATATAAAAGTTCACCGGAGATGACTTTTCCCATACAAAAGTTCACCGGAGATGACTTTCCCAATACAAAAGTTCACCGGAGATGACTTTTCCCATACAAAAGTTCACCGGAGATGACTTTCCCAATGCAAAAGTTCACCGGAGATGACTTTTCCCATACAAAAGTTCACCGGAGATGACTTTCCCAATACAAAAGTTCACCGGAGATGACTTTCCCAATACAAAAGTTCACCGGGCATGACTTTTCCAATATAAAAGTTCACCGGAGATGACTTTCCCAATACAAAAGTTCACCGGAGATGACTTTTCCCATACAAAAGTTCACCGGAGATGACTTTCCCAATACAAAAGTTCACCGGAGATGACTTTCCCAATATAAAAGTTCACCGGGCATGACTTTCCCAATACAAAAGTTCACCGGAGATGACTTTCCCAATACAAAAGTTCACCGGGCACGACTTTCCCAATACAAAAGTTCACCGGGCATGACATTCCCAATACAAAAGTTCACCGGAGATGACTTTCCCAATACAAAAGTTCACCGGGCACGACTTTCCCAATACAAAAGTTCACCGGAGATGACTTTTCCCATACAAAAGTTCACCGGGCATGACTTTCCCAATACAAAAGTTCACCGGAGATGACTTTCCCAATACAAAAGTTCACCGGAGATGACTTTTCCCATACAAAAGTTCACCGGAGATGACTTTCCCAATACAAAAGTTCACCGGAGATGACTTTCCCAATACAAAAGTTCACCGGAGATGACTTTCCCAATACAAAAGTTCACCGGAGATGACTTTTCCCATACAAAAGTTCACCGGAGATGACTTTCCCAATACAAAAGTTCACCGGAGATGACTTTCCCAATACAAAAGTTCACCGGAGATGACTTTCCCAATACAAAAGTTCACCGGAGATGACTTTCCCAATACAAAAGTTCACCGGAAATGACTTTCCCAATACAAAAGTTCACCGGAGATGACTTTTCCCATACAAAAGTTCACCGGGCATGACTTTCCCAATACAAAAGTTCACCGGAGATGACTTTCCCAATACAAAAGTTCACCGGGCATGACTTTCCCAATACAAAAGTTCACCGGGCATGACTTTCCCAATACAAAAGTTCACCGGAGATGACTTTCCCATACAAAAGTTCACCGGAGATGACTTTTCCCATACAAAAGTTCACCGGAGATGACTTTTCCCATACAAAAGTTCACCGGAGATGACTTTTCCCATACAAAAGTTCACCGGAGATGACTTTCCCAATACAAAAGTTCACCGGAGATGACTTTCCCAATACGAAAGTTCACCGGAGATGACTTTTCCCATACAAAAGTTCACCGGAGATGACTTTTCCCATACAAAAGTTCACCGGAGATGAATTTCCCAATACAAAAGTTCACCGGAGATGACTTTCCCAATACAAAAGTTCACCGGAGATGACTTTTCCCATACAAAAGTTCACCGGAGATGACTTTCCCAATACAAAAGTTCACCGGAGATGACTTTCCCAATACAAAAGTTCACCGGAGATGACTTTCCCAATACAAAAGTTTACCGGAGATGACTTTCCCAATACAAAAGTTCACCGGAGATGACTTTCCCAATACAAAAGTTCACCGGAGATGACTTTCCCAATATAAAAGTTCACCGGAGATGACTTTCCCAATACAAAAGTTCACCGGAGATGACTTTTCCCATACAAAAGTTCACCGGAGATGACTTTCCCAATACAAAAGTTTACCGGAGATGACTTTCCCAATACAAAAGTTCACCGGAGATGACTTTTCCCATACAAAAGTTCACCGGAGATGACTTTTTCCCATACAAAAGTTCACCGGAGATGACTTTCCCAATACAAAAGTTCACCGGAGATGACTTTTCCCATACAAAAGTTCACCGGAGATGACTTTCCCAATACAAAAGTTCACCGGAGATGACTTTTCCCATACAAAAGTTCACCGGGCATGACTTTCCCAATACAAAAGTTCACCGGGCATGACTTTCCCAATACAAAAGTTCACCGGGCATGACTTTCCCAATACAAAAGTTCACCGGAGATGACTTTCCCAATACAAAAGTTCACCGGAGATAACTTTTCCCATACAAAAGTTCACCGGAGATGACTTTCCCAATATAAAAGTTCACCGGAGATGACTTTCCCAATATAAAAGTTCACCGGAGATGACTTTTCCCATACAAAAGTTCACCGGAGATGACTTTCCCAATACAAAAGTTCACCGGAGATGACTTTCCCAATACAAAAGTTCACCGGAGATGACTTTTCCTATACAAAAGTTCACCGGAGATGACTTTTCCCATACAAAAGTTCACCGGAGATGACTTTCCCAATACAAAAGTTCACCGGAGATGACTTTCCCAATACAAAAGTTCACCGGAGATGACTTTCCCAATACAAAAGTTCACCGGAGATGACTTTTCCCATACAAAAGTTCACCGGAGATGACTTTCCCAATACAAAAGTTCACCGGGCATGACTTTCCCAATACAAAAGTTCACCGGAGATGATTTTTCCCATACAAAAGTTCACCGGAGATGACTTTCCCAATACAAAAGTTCACCGGGCATGACTTTCCCAATACAAAAGTTCACCGGAGATGACTTTCCCATACAAAAGTTCACCGGAGATGACTTTTCCCATACAAAAGTTCACCGGAGATGACTTTTCCCATACAAAAGTTCACCGGAGATGACTTTCCCAATACAAAAGTTCACCGGGCACGACTTTCCCAATACAAAAGTTCACCGGAGATGACTTTCCCAATATAAAAGTTCAACGGAGATGACTTTTCCCATACAAAAGTTCACCGGAGATGACTTTCCCAATACAAAAGTTCACCGGAGATGACTTTCCCAATACAAAAGTTCACCGGAGATGACTTTTCCCATACAAAAGTTCACCGGAGATGAATTTTCCCATACAAAAGTTCACCGGAGATGACTTTCCCAATATAAAAGTTCACCGGAGATGACTTTTCCTATACAAAAGTTCACCGGAGATGACTTTCCCAATACAAAAGTTCACCGGAGATGACTTTCCCAATACAAAAGTTCACCGGAGATGACTTTTCCCATACAAAAGTTCACCGGAGATGACTTTCCCAATACAAAAGTTCACCGGAGATGACTTTCCCAATACAAAAGTTCACCGGAGATGACTTTTCCCATACAAAAGTTCACCGGAGATGACTTTCCCAATACAAAAGTTCACCGGAGATGACTTTTCCCATACAAAAGTTCACCGGAGATGACTTTCCCAATACAAAAGTTCACCGGAGATGACTTTTCCCATACAAAAGTTCACCGGAGATGACTTTCCCAATACAAAAGTTCACCGGGCATGACTTTCCCAATACAAAAGTTCACCGGAGATGACTTTTCCCATACAAAAGTTCACCGGGCATGACTTTCCCAATACAAAAGTTCACCGGAGATGACTTTCCCAATACAAAAGTTCACCGGAGATGACTTTTCCCATACAAAAGTTCACCGGAGATGACTTTCCCAATACAAAAGTTCACCGGAGATGACTTTTCCCATACAAAAGTTCACCGGAGATGACTTTCCCAATACAAAAGTTCACCGGGCATGACTTTCCCAATACAAAAGTTCACCGGAGATGACTTTTCCCATACAAAAGTTCACCGGAGATGACTTTCCCAATACAAAAGTTCACCGGGCATGACTTTCCCAATACAAAAGTTCACCGGGCACGACTTTTCCAATACAAAAGTTCACCGGGCATGACTTTCCCAATACAAAAGTTCACCGGGCATGACTTTCCCAATACAAAAGTTCACCGGAGATGACTTTTCCCAATACAAAAGTTCACCGGAGATGACTTTCCCAATACAAAAGTTCACCGGAGATGACTTTTCCCATACAAAAGTTCACCGGAGATGACTTTCCCAATACAAAAGTTCACCGGAGATGACTTTTCCCATACAAAAGTTCACCGGAGATGACTTTTCCCATACAAAAGTTCACCGGAGATGACTTTCCCAATACAAAAGTTCACCGGAGATGACTTTTCCCATACAAAAGTTCACCGGAGATGAATTTCCCAATACAAAAGTTCACCGGAGATGACTTTCCCAATACAAAAGTTCACCGGAGATGACTTTTCCCATACAAAAGTTCACCGGAGATGACTTTCCCAATACAAAAGTTCACCGGAGATGACTTTTCCCATACAAAAGTTCACCGGAGATGACTTTCCCAATACAAAAGTTCACCGGAGATGACTTTTCCCATACAAAAGTTCACCGGAGATGACTTTCCCAATACAAAAGTTCACCGGAGATGACTTTTCCCATACAAAATTCACCGGAGATGACTTTCCCAATACAAAAGTTCACCGGAGATGACTTTCCCAATACAAAAGTTCATCGGAGATGACTTTTCCCAATACAAAAGTTCACCGGAGATGACTTTCCCAATACAAAAGTTCACCGGAGATGACTTTTCCCATACAAAAGTTCACCGGAGATGACTTTCCCAATACAAAAGTTCACCGGAGATGACTTTTCCCATACAAAAGTTCACCGGAGATGACTTTCCCAATACAAAAGTTCACCGGAGATGACTTTCCCAATACAAAAGTTCACCGGAGATGACTTTCCCAATACAAAAGTTCACCGGAGATGACTTTTCCCATACAAAAGTTCACCGGAGATGACTTTCCCAATACAAAAGTTCACCGGAGATGACTTTCCCAATACAAAAGTTCACCGGAGATGACTTTTCCCATACAAAAGTTCACCGGAGATGACTTTCCCAATACAAAAGTTCACCGGGCATGACTTTCCCAATACAAAATTCACCGGAGATGACTTTTCCCATACAAAAGTTCACCGGAGATGACTTTTCCCATACAAAAGTTCACCGGAGATGACTTTCCCAATACAAAAGTTCACCGGGCATGACTTTCCCAATACAAAAGTTCACCGGAGATGACTTTCCCAATACAAAAGTTCACCGGAGATGACTTTGCCCATACAAAAGTTCACCGAAGATGACTTTCCCAATACAAAAGTTCACCGGAGATGACTTTCCCAATACAAAAGTTCACCGGAGATGACTTTCCCAATACAAAAGTTCACCGGAGATGACTTTCCCAATACAAAAGTTCACCGGAGATGACTTTTCCCATACAAAAGTTCACCGGAGATGACTTTCCCAATACAAAAGTTCACCGGAGATGACTTTTCCCATACAAAAGTTCACCGGAGATGACTTTCCCAATACAAAAGTTCACCGGGCATGACTTTCCCAATACAAAAGTTCACCGGAGATGACTTTCCCAATACAAAAGTTCACCGGAGATGACTTTCCCAATACAAAAGTTCACCGGAGATGACTTTCCCAATACAAAAGTTCACCGGAGATGACTTTTCCCATACAAAAGTTCACCGGGCATGACTTTCCCAATACAAAAGTTCACCGGAGATGACTTTCCCAATACAAAAGTTCACCGGGCACGACTTTCCCAATACAAAAGTTCACCGGGCATGACTTTCCCAATACAAAAGTTCACCGGAGATGACTTTCCCATACAAAAGTTCACCGGAGATGACTTTCCCAATACAAAAGTTCACCGGAGATGACTTTCCCAATACAAAAGTTCACCGGAGATGACTTTCCCAATACAAAAGTTCACCGGAGATGACTTTTCCCATACAAAAGTTCACCGGAGATGACTTTCCCAATACAAAAGTTCACCGGAGATGACTTTTCCCATACAAAAGTTCACCGGAGATGACTTTCCCAATACAAAAGTTCACCGGAGATGACTTTTCCCATACAAAAGTTCACCGGAGATGACTTTCCCAATACAAAAGTTCACCGGAGATGACTTTTCCCATACAAAAGTTCACCGGAGATGACTTTTCCCATACAAAAGTTCACCGGAGATGACTTTCCCATACAAAAGTTCACCGGAGATGACTTTCCCAATACAAAAGTTCACCGGAGATGACTTTTCCCATACAAAAGTTCACCGGAGATGACTTTCCCAATACAAAAGTTCACCGGAGATGACTTTTCCCATACAAAAGTTCACCGGAGATGACTTTCCCAATACAAAAGTTCACCGGGCATGACTTTCCCAAAACAAAAGTTCACCGGGCATGACTTTCCCAATACAAAAGTTCACCGGAGATGACTTTCCCAATACAAAAGTTCACCGGAGATGACTTTCCCAATACAAAAGTTCACGGGAGATGACTTTTCCCATACAAAAGTTCACCGGAGATGACTTTTCCCATACAAAAGTTCACCGGGCATGACTTTCCCAATACAAAAGTTCACCGGGCATGACTTTCCCAATACAAAAGTTCACCGGGCATGACTTTCCCAATACAAAAGTTCACCGGAGATGACTTTTCCCATACAAAAGTTCACCGGAGATGACTTTTCCCATACAAAAGTTCACCGGAGATGACTTTCCCAATACAAAAGTTCACCGGAGATGACTTTCCCAATACAAAAGTTCACCGGAGATTAGTTTTCCCATACAAAAGTTCACCGGAGATGACTTTCCCAATACAAAAGTTCACCGGAGATGACTTTCCCAATACAAAAGTTCACCGGAGATGACTTTTCCCATACAAAAGTTCACCGGAGATGACTTTCCCAATACAAAAGTTCACCGGGCACGACTTTCCCAATACAAAAGTTCACCGGGCATGACTTTCCCAATACAAAAGTTCACCGGGCATGACTTTCCCAATACAATAGTTCACCGGGCATGACTTTCCCAATACAAAAGTTCACCGGGCATGACTTTCCCAATACAAAAGTTCACCGGGCACGACTTTCCCAATACAAAAGTTCACCGGGCATGACTTTCCCAATACAAAAGTTCACCGGGCATGACTTTCCCAATACAAAAGTTCACCGGGCATGACTTTCCCAAAACAAAAGTTCACCGGGCATGACTTTCCCAATACAAAAGTTCACCGGAGATGACTTTCCCAATACAAAAGTTCACCGGAGATGACTTTCCCAATACAAAAGTTCACCGGAGATGACTTTCCCAATACAAAAGTTCACCGGAGATGACTTTCCCAATACAAAAGTTCACCGGAGATGACTTTTCCCATACAAAAGTTCACCGGAGATGACTTTTCCATACAAAAGTTCACCGGAGATGACTTTCCCATACAAAAGTTCACCGGAGATGACTTTCCCAATACAAAAGTTCACCGGAGATGACTTTTCCCATACAAAAGTTCACCGGAGATGACTTTCCCAATACAAAAGTTCACCGGAGATGACTTTCCCAATATAAAAGTTCACCGGGCATGACTTTCCCAATACAAAAGTTCACCGGGCATGACTTTCCCAATACAAAAGTTCACCGGAGATGACTTTTCCCATACAAAAGTTCACCGGAGATGACTTTTCCCATACAAAAGTTCACCGGAGATGACTTTTCCCATACAAAAGTTCACCGGAGATGACTTTCCCAATACAAAAGTTCACCGGAGATGACTTTCCCAATACAAGAGTTCACCGGAGATGACTTTCCCAATACAAAAGTTCACCGGAGATGACTTTCCCAATACAAAAGTTCACCGGAGATGACTTTCCCAATACAAAAGTTCACCGGAGATGACTTTCCCAATACAAAAGTTCACCGGGCATGACTTTCCCAATACAAAAGTTCACCGGGCACGACTTTCCCAATACAAAAGTTCACCGGAGATGACTTTCCCAATACAAAAGTTCACCGGAGATGACTTTTCCCATACAAAAGTTCACCGGAGATGACTTTCCCAATACAAAAGTTCACCGGAGATGACTTTTCCCATACAAAAGTTCACCGGAGATGACTTTCCCAATACAAAAGTTCACCGGAGATGACTTTCCCAATACAAAAGTTCACCGGAGATGACTTTTCCCATACAAAAGTTCACCGGAGATGATTTTCCCAATACAAAAGTTCACCGGAGATGACTTTTCCCATACAAAAGTTCACCGTAGATGACTTTCCCAATACAAAAGTTTACCGGAGATGACTTTTCCCATACAAAAGTTCACCGGAGATGACTTTCCCAATACAAAAGTTCACCGGAGATGACTTTTCCCATACAAAAGTTCACCGGAGATGACTTTCCCAATACAAAAGTTCACCGGAGATGACTTTCCCAATACAAAAGTTCACCGGAGATGACTTTCCCAATACAAAAGTTCACCGGAGATGACTTTCCCAATACAAAAGTTCACCGGAGATGACTTTTCCCATACAAAAGTTCACCGGGCATGACTTTCCCAATACAAAAGTTCACCGGGCATGACTTTCCCAATACAAAAGTTCACCGGAGATGACTTTTCCCATACAAAAGTTCACCGGAGATGACTTTCCCAATACAAAAGTTCACCGGAGATGACTTTCCCAATACAAAAGTTCACCGGAGATGACTTTTCCCATACAAAAGTTCACCGGAGATGACTTTCCCAATACAAAAGTTCACCGGAGATGACTTTCCCAATACAAAAGTTTACCGGAGATGACTTTCCCAATACAAAAGTTCACCGGAGATGACTTTCCCAATACAAAAGTTCACCGGAGATGACTTTTCCCATACAAAAGTTCACCGGAGATGACTTTCCCAATACAAAAGTTCACCGGAGATGACTTTCCCAAAACAAAAGTTCACCGGAGATGACTTTTCCCATACAAAAGTTCACCGGAGATGACTTTCCCAATACAAAAGTTCACCGGAGATGACTTTCCCAATACAAAAGTTCACCGGAGATGACTTTTCCCATACAAAAGTTCACCGGAGATGACTTTCCCAATACAAAAGTTCACCGGAGATGACTTTTCCCATACAAAAGTTCACCGGAGATGACTTTCCCATACAAAAGTTCACCGGGCATGACTTTCCCAATACAAAAGTTCACCGGAGATGACTTTTCCCATACAAAAGTTCACCGGAGATGACTTTCCCAATACAAAAGTTCACCGGGCATGACTTTCCCAATACAAAAGTTCACCGGAGATGACTTTCCCAATACAAAAGTTCACCGGAGATGACTTTTCCCATACAAAAGTTCACCGCAGATGACTTTCCCAATACAAAAGTTCACCGGAGATTACTTTCCCAATATAAAAGTTCACCGGGCATGACTTTCCCAATACAAAAGTTCACCGGGCACGACTTTCCCAATACAAAAGTTCACCGGAGATGACTTTCCCAATATAAAAGTTCACCGGAGATGACTTTTCCCATACAAAAGTTCACCGGAGATGACTTTCCCAATACAAAAGTTCACCGGAGATGACTTTCCCAATACAAAAGTTCACCGGAGATGACTTTTCCCATACAAAAGTTCACCGGAGATGACTTTTCCCATACAAAAGTTCACCGGAGATGACTTTCCCAATACAAAAGTTCACCGGAGATGACTTTCCCAATACAAAAGTTCACCGGGCACGACTTTCCCAATACAAAAGTTCACCGGAGATGACTTTCCCAATACAAAAGTTCACCGGAGATGACTTTTCCCATACAAAAGTTCACCGGAGATGACTTTCCCAATATAAAAGTTCACCGGGCATGACTTTCCCAATACAAAAGTTCACCGGAGATGACTTTCCCAATATAAAAGTTCACCGGAGATGACTTTTCCCATACAAAAGTTCACCGGAGATGACTTTCCCAATACAAAAGTTCACCGGAGATGACTTTCCCAATACAAAAGTTCACCGGAGATGACTTTTCCCATACAAAAGTTCACCGCAGATGACTTTCCCAATACAAAAGTTCACCGGAGATGACTTTCCCAATATAAAAGTTCACCGGGCATGACTTTCCCAATACAAAAGTTCACCGGGCACGACTTTCCCAATACAAAAGTTCACCGGAGATGACTTTCCCAATACAAAAGTTCACCGGAGATGACTTTTCCCATACAAAAGTTCACCGGAGATGACTTTCCCAATATAAAAGTTCACCGGGCATGACTTTCCCAATACAAAAGTTCACCGGGCATGACTTTCCCAATACAAAAGTTCACCGGAGATGACTTTCCCATACAAAAGTTCACCGGAGATGACTTTTCCCATACAAAAGTTCACCGGAGATGACTTTTCCCATACAAAAGTTCACCGGAGATGACTTTTCCCATACAAAAGTTCACCGGAGATGACTTTCCCAATACAAAAGTTCACCGGAGATGACTTTTCCCATACAAAAGTTCACCGGAGATGACTTTCCCAATACAAAAGTTCACCGGAGATGACTTTCCCAATACAAAAGTTCACCGGAGATGACTTTCCCAATACAAAATTTCACCGGAGATGACTTTCCCAATACAAAAGTTCACCGGAGATGACTTTTCCCATACAAAAGTTCACCGGAGATGACTTTTCCCATACAAAAGTTCACCGGAGATGACTTTCCCATACAAAAGTTCACCGGAGATGACTTTCCCAATACAAAAGTTCACCGGAGATGACTTTTCCCATACAAAAGTTCACCGGAGATGACTTTCCCAATACAAAAGTTCACCGGAGAAGACTTTCCCAATATAAAAGTTCACCGGGCATGACTTTCCCAATACAAAAGTTCACCGGGCATGACTTTCCCAATACAAAAGTTCACCGGGCATGACTTTCCCAATACAAAAGTTCACCGGAGATGACTTTTCCCATACAAAAGTTCACCGGAGATGACTTTCCCAATACAAAAGTTCACCGGAGATGACTTTCCCAATACAAAAGTTCACCGGAGATGACTTTTCCCATACAAAAGTTCACCGGAGATGACTTTTCCCATACAAAAGTTCACCGGGCATGACTTTCCCAATACAAAAGTTCACCGGAGATGACTTTTCCCATACAAAAGTTCACCGGAGATGACTTTTCCCATACAAAAGTTCACCGGAGATGACTTTTCCCATACAAAAGTTCACCGGGCATGACTTTCCCAATACAAAAGTTCACCGGAGATGACTTTCCCATACAAAAGTTCACCGGAGATGACTTTCCCAATACAAAAGTTCACCGGGCACGACTTTCCCAATACAAAAGTTCACCGGGCATGACTTTCCCAATACAAAAGTTCACCGGAGATGACTTTCCCATACAAAAGTTCACCGGAGATGACTTTCCCAATACAAAAGTTCACCGGAGATGACTTTCCCAATACAAAAGTTCACCGGAGATGACTTTCCCAATACAAAAGTTCACCGGAGATGACTTTTCCCATACAAAATTTCACCGGAGATGACTTTCCCAATACAAAAGTTCACCGGAGATGACTTTTCCCATACAAAAGTTCACCGGAGATGACTTTCCCAATACAAAAGTTCACCGGAGATGACTTTCCCAATACAAAAGTTCACCGGAGATGACTTTTCCCATACAAAAGTTCACCGGAGATGACTTTCCCAATACAAAAGTTCACCGGAGATGACTTTTCCCATACAAAAGTTCACCGGAGATGACTTTCCCAATACAAAAGTTCACCGGAGAAGACTTTCCCAATATAAAAGTTCACCGGGCATGACTTTCCCAATACAACAGTTCACCGGGCATGACTTTCCCAATACAAAAGTTCACCGGGCATGACTTTCCCAATACAAAAGTTCACCGGAGATGACTTTTCCCATACAAAAGTTCACCGGAGATGACTTTCCCAATACAAAAGTTCACCGGAGATGACTTTCCCAATACAAAAGTTCACCGGAGATGACTTTTCCCATACAAAAGTTCACCGGAGATGACTTTTCCCATACAAAAGTTCACCGGGCATGACTTTCCCAATACAAAAGTTCACCGGAGATGACTTTTCCCATACAAAAGTTCACCGGAGATGACTTTTCCCATACAAAAGTTCACCGGAGATGACTTTTCCCATACAAAAGTTCACCGGGCATGACTTTCCCAATACAAAAGTTCACCGGAGATGACTTTCCCATACAAAAGTTCACCGGAGATGACTTTCCCAATACAAAAGTTCACCGGGCACGACTTTCCCAATACAAAAGTTCACCGGGCATGACTTTCCCAATACAAAAGTTCACCGGAGATGACTTTCCCAATACAAAAGTTCACCGGAGATGACTTTTCCCATACAAAAGTTCACCGGAGATGACTTTCCCAATACAAAAGTTCACCGGAGATGACTTTCCCAATACAAAAGTTCACCGGAGATGACTTTCCCAATACAAAATTTCACCGGAGATGACTTTCCCAATACAAAAGTTCACCGGAGATGACTTTTCCCATACAAAAGTTCACCGGAGATGACTTTTCCCATACAAAAGTTCACCGGAGATGACTTTCCCATACAAAAGTTCACCGGAGATGACTTTCCCAATACAAAAGTTCACCGGAGATGACTTTTCCCATACAAAAGTTCACCGGAGATGACTTTCCCAATACAAAAGTTCACCGGAGAAGACTTTCCCAATATAAAAGTTCACCGGGCATGACTTTCCCAATACAAAAGTTCACCGGGCATGACTTTCCCAATACAAAAGTTCACCGGGCATGACTTTCCCAATACAAAAGTTCACCGGAGATGACTTTTCCCATACAAAAGTTCACCGGAGATGACTTTCCCAATACAAAAGTTCACCGGAGATGACTTTTCCCATACAAAAGTTCACCGGAGATGACTTTCCCAATACAAAAGTTCACCGGAGATGACTTTTCCCATACAAAAGTTCACCGGGCATGACTTTCCCAATACAAAAGTTCACCGGAGATGACTTTTCCCATACAAAAGTTCACCGGAGGTGACTTTTCCCATACAAAAGTTCACCGGAGATGACTTTTCCCATACAAAAGTTCACCGGGCATGACTTTCCCAATACAAAAGTTCACCGGAGATGACTTTCCCATACAAAAGTTCACCGGAGATGACTTTCCCAATACAAAAGTTCACCGGGCACGACTTTCCCAATACAAAAGTTCACCGGGCATGACTTTCCCAATACAAAAGTTCACCGGAGATGACTTTCCCATACAAAAGTTCACCGGAGATGACTTTCCCAATACAAAAGTTCACCGGAGATGACTTTCCCAATACAAAAGTTCACCGGAGATGACTTTCCCAATACAAAAGTTCACCGGAGATGACTTTTCCCATACAAAATTTCACCGGAGATGACTTTCCCAATACAAAAGTTCACCGGAGATGACTTTTCCCATACAAAAGTTCACCGGAGATGACTTTCCCAATACAAAAGTTCACCGGAGATGACTTTCCCAATACAAAAGTTCACCGGAGATGACTTTTCCCATACAAAAGTTCACCGGAGATGACTTTCCCAATACAAAAGTTCACCGGAGATGACTTTTCCCATACAAAAGTTCACCGGAGATGACTTTCCCAATACAAAAGTTCACCGGAGAAGACTTTCCCAATATAAAAGTTCACCGGGCATGACTTTCCCAATACAACAGTTCACCGGGCATGACTTTCCCAATACAAAAGTTCACCGGGCATGACTTTCCCAATACAAAAGTTCACCGGAGATGACTTTTCCCATACAAAAGTTCACCGGAGATGACTTTCCCAATACAAAAGTTCACCGGAGATGACTTTCCCAATACAAAAGTTCACCGGAGATGACTTTTCCCATACAAAAGTTCACCGGAGATGACTTTTCCCATACAAAAGTTCACCGGGCATGACTTTCCCAATACAAAAGTTCACCGGAGATGACTTTTCCCATACAAAAGTTCACCGGAGATGACTTTTCCCATACAAAAGTTCACCGGAGATGACTTTTCCCATACAAAAGTTCACCGGGCATGACTTTCCCAATACAAAAGTTCACCGGAGATGACTTTCCCATACAAAAGTTCACCGGAGATGACTTTCCCAATACAAAAGTTCACCGGGCACGACTTTCCCAATACAAAAGTTCACCGGGCATGACTTTCCCAATACAAAAGTTCACCGGAGATGACTTTCCCATACAAAAGTTCACCGGAGATGACTTTCCCAATACAAAAGTTCACCGGAGATGACTTTCCCAATACAAAAGTTCACCGGAGATGACTTTCCCAATACAAAAGTTCACCGGAGATGACTTTTCCCATACAAAATTTCACCGGAGATGACTTTCCCAATACAAAAGTTCACCGGAGATGACTTTTCCCATACAAAAGTTCACCGGAGATGACTTTCCCAATACAAAAGTTCACCGGAGATGACTTTCCCAATACAAAAGTTCACCGGAGATGACTTTTCCCATACAAAAGTTCACCGGAGATGACTTTCCCAATACAAAAGTTCACCGGAGATGACTTTTCCCATACAAAAGTTCACCGGAGATGACTTTCCCAATACAAAAGTTCACCGGAGATGACTTTCCCAATACAAAAGTTCACCGGAGATGACTTTTCCCATACAAAAGTTCACCGGAGATGACTTTCCCAATACAAAAGTTCACCGGAGAGGACTTTCCCAATACAAAAGTTCACCGGAGATGACTTTCCCAATACAAAAGTTCACCGGAGATGACTTTCCCAATACAAAAGTTCACCGGAGATGACTTTTCCCATACAAAAGTTCACCGGGCATGACTTTCCCAATACAAAAGTTCACCGGGCATGACTTTCCCAATACAAAAGTTCACCGGAGATGACTTTTCCCATACAAAAGTTCACCGGAGATGACTTTCCCAATACAAAAGTTCACCGGAGATGACTTTCCCAATACAAAAGTTCACCGGAGATGACTTTTCCCATACAAAAGTTCACCGGAGATGACTTTCCCAATACAAAAGTTCACCGGAGATGACTTTTCCCATACAAAAGTTCACCGGAGATGACTTTCCCAATACAAAAGTTCACCGGGCATGACTTTCCCAAAAAAAAGTTCACCGGGCATGACTTTCCCAATACAAAAGTTCACCGGAGATGACTTTTCCCATACAAAAGTTCACCGGAGATGACTTTCCCAATACAAAAGTTCACCGGAGATGACTTTTCCCAATACAAAAGTTCACCGGAGATGAATTTTCCCATACAAAAGTTCACCGGAGATGACTTTCCCAATACAAAAGTTCACCGGAGATGACTTTTCCCATACAAAAGTTCACCGGAGATGACTTTCCCAATACAAAAGTTCACCGGAGATGACTTTCCCAATACAAAAGTTCACCGGAGATGACTTTTCCCATACAAAAGTTCACCGGAGATGACTTTCCCAATACAAAAGTTCACCGGGCATGACTTTCCCAATACAAAAGTTCACCGGAGATGACTTTTCCCATACAAAAGTTCACCGGAGATGACTTTCCCAATACAAAAGTTCACCGGAGATGACTTTTCCCATACAAAAGTTCACCGGAGATGACTTTCCCAATACAAAAGTTCACCGGAGATGACTTTTCCCATACAAAAGTTCACCGGAGATGACTTTCCCAATACAAAAGTTCACCGGGCATGACTTTCCCAATACAAAAGTTCACCGGAGATGACTTTTCCCATACAAAAGTTCAGCGGAGATGACTTTTCCCATACAAAAGTTCACCGGGCACGACTTTCCCAATACAAAAGTTCACCGGAGATGACTTTCCCAATACAAAAGTTCACCGGAGATGACTTTCCCAATACAAAAGTTCACCGGAGATGACTTTTCCCATACAAAAGTTCACCGGAGATGACTTTTCCCATACAAAAGTTCACCGGAGATGACTTTTCCCATACAAAAGTTCACCGGAGATGACTTTCCCAATACAAAAGTTCACCGGAGATGACTTTCTCAATATAAAAGTTCACCGGGCATGACTTTCCCAATACAAAAGTTCACCGGGCACGACTTTCCCAATACAAAAGTTCACCGGGCATGACTTTCCCAATACAAAAGTTCACCGGAGATGACTTTTCCCATACAAAAGTTCACCGGAGATGACTTTCCCAATACAAAAGTTCACCGGAGATGACTTTTCCCATACAAAAGTTCACCGGAGATGACTTTCCCAATACAAAAGTTCACCGGGCATGACTTTCCCAAAACAAAAGTTCACCGGGCATGACTTTCCCAATACAAAAGTTCACCGGAGATGACTTTTCCCATACAAAAGTTCACCGGAGATGACTTTCCCAATACAAAAGTTCACCGGAGATGACTTTTCCCAATACAAAAGTTCACCGGAGATGACTTTTCGCATACAAAAGTTCACCGGAGATGACTTTCCCAATACAAAAGTTCACCGGAGATGACTTTCCCAATACAAAAGTTCACCGGAGATGACTTTTCCCATACAAAAGTTCACCGGAGATGACTTTCCCAATACAAAAGTTCACCGGAGATGACTTTCCCAATACAAAAGTTCACCGGAGATGACTTTTCCCATACAAAAGTTCACCGGAGATGACTTTCCCAATACAAAAGTTCACCGGAGATGACTTTCCCAATACAAAAGTTCACCGGAGATGACTTTTCCCATAAAAAGTTCACCGGAGATGACTTTCCCAATACAAAAGTTCACCGGGCATGACTTTCCCAATACAAAAGTTCACCGGAGATGACTTTTCCCATACAAAAGTTCACCGGAGATGACTTTCCCAATACAAAAGTTCACCGGAGATGACTTTCCCAATACAAAAGTTCACCGGGCATGACTTTCCCAATACAAAAGTTCACCGGAGATGACTTTTCCCATACAAAAGTTCACCGGAGATGACTTTTCCCATACAAAAGTTCACCGGGCACGACTTTCCCAATACAAAAGTTCACCGGAAATGACTTTCCCAATACAAAAGTTCACCGGAGATGACTTTCCCAATACAAAAGTTCACCGGGCATGACTTTCCCAATACAAAAGTTCACCGGAGATGACTTTCCTTATACAAAAGTTCACCGGGCATGACTTTCCCAATATAAAAGTTCACCGGGCATGACTTTCCCAATACAAAAGTTCACCGGAGATGACTTTCCCAATACAAAAGTTCACCGGAGATGACTTTTCCCATACAAAAGTTCAGCGGAGATGACTTTCCCAATACAAAAGTTCACCGGAGATGACTTTCCCAAAACAAAAGTTCACCGGGCATGACTTTCCCAATACAAAAGTTCACCGGAGATGACTTTCCCAATACAAAAGTTCACCGGAGATGACTTTCCCAATACAAAAGTTCACCGGAGATGACTTTTCCCATACAAAAGTTAACCGGAGATGACTTTTCCCATACAAAAGTTCGCCGGGCATGACTTTCCCAATACAAAAGTTCACCGGGCATGACTTTCCCAATACAAAAGTTCACCGGGCATGACTTTCCCAATACAAAAGTTCACCGGAGATGACTTTTCCCATACAAAAGTTCACCGGAGATGACTTTTCCATACAAAAGTTCACCGGAGATGACTTTCCCAATACAAAAGTTCACCGGAGATGACTTTCCCAATACAAAAGTTCACCGGAGATGACTTTTCCCATACAAAAGTTCACCGGAGATGACTTTCCCAATACAAAAGTTCACCGGAGATGACTTTCCCAATACAAAAGTTCACCGGAGATGACTTTTCCCATACAAAAGTTCACCGGAGATGACTTTCCCAATACAAAAGTTCACCGGAGATGACTTTCCCAATACAAAAGTTCACCGGAGATGACTTTTCCCATACAAAAGTTCACCGGAGATGACTTTCCCAATACAAAAGTTCACCGGAGATGACTTTCCCAATACAAAAGTTCACCGGAGATGACTTTCCCAATACAAAAGTTCCCCGGGCACGACTTTCCCAATACAAAAGTTCACCGGAGATGACTTTCCCAATATAAAAGTTCACCGGAGATGACTTTTCCCATACAAAAGTTCACCGGAGATGACTTTCCCAATACAAAAGTTCACCGGAGATGATTTTCCCAATACAAAAGTTCACCGGAGATGACTTTCCCAATACAAAAGTTCACCGGAGATGACTTTTCCCATACAAAAGTTCACCGGAGATGACTTTCCCAATACAAAAGTTCACCGGAGATGACTTTCCCAATACAAAAGTTCACCGGAGATGACTTTCCCAATACAAAAGTTCACCGGAGATGACTTTCCCAATACAAAAGTTCACCGGAGATGACTTTTCCCATACAAAAGTTCAGCGGAGATGGCTTTCCCAATGCAAAAGTTCACCGGAGATGACTTTCCCAAAACAAAAGTTCACCGGGCATGACTTTCCCAATACAAAAGTTCACCGGAGATGACTTTCCCAATACAAAAGTTCACCGGAGATGACTTTCCCAATACAAAAGTTCACCGGAGATGACTTTTCTCATACAAAAGTTAACCGGAGATGACTTTTCCCATACAAAAGTTCGCCGGGCATGACTTTCCCAATACAAAAGTTCACCGGGCATGACTTTCCCAATACAAAAGTTCACCGGGCATGACTTTCCCAATACAAAAGTTCACCGGAGATGACTTTTCCCATACAAAAGTTCACCGGAGATGACTTTTCCATACAAAAGTTCACCGGAGATGACTTTCCCAATACAAAAGTTCACCGGAGATGACTTTCCCAATACAAAAGTTCACCGGAGATGACTTTTCCCATACAAAAGTTCACCGGAGATGACTTTCCCAATACAAAAGTTCACCGGAGATGACTTTCCCAATACAAAAGTTCACCGGAGATGACTTTTCCCATACAAAAGTTCACCGGAGATGACTTTCCCAATACAAAAGTTCACCGGAGATGACTTTCCCAATACAAAAGTTCACCGGAGATGACTTTTCCCATACAAAAGTTCACCGGAGATGACTTTCCCAATACAAAAGTTCACCGGAGATGACTTTCCCAATACAAAAGTTCACCGGAGATGACTTTCCCAATACAAAAGTTCCCCGGGCACGACTTTCCCAATACAAAAGTTCACCGGAGATGACTTTCCCAATATAAAAGTTCACCGGAGATGACTTTTCCCATACAAAAGTTCACCGGAGATGACTTTCCCAATACAAAAGTTCACCGGAGATGACTTTCCCAATACAAAAGTTCACCGGAGATGACTTTCCCAATACAAAAGTTCACCGGAGATGACTTTTCCCATACAAAAGTTCACCGGAGATGACTTTCCCAATACAAAAGTTCACCGGAGATGACTTTCCCAATACAAAAGTTCACCGGAGATGACTTTCCCAATACAAAAGTTCACCGGAGATGACTTTCCCAATACAAAAGTTCACCGGAGATGACTTTTCCCAATACAAAAGTTCACCGGAGATGACTTTTCCCATACAAAAGTTCACCGGAGATGACTTTCCCAATACAAAAGTTCACCGGAGATGACTTTCCCAATACAAAAGTTCACCGGAGATGACTTTTCCCATACAAAAGTTCACCGGAGATGACTTTCCCAATACAAAAGTTCACCGGAGATGACTTTCCCAATACAAAAGTTCACCGGAGATGACTTTTCCCATACAAAAGTTCACCGGAGATGACTTTCCCAATACAAAAGTTCACCGGAGATGACTTTCCCAATACAAAAGTTCACCGGAGATGACTTTTCCCATACAAAAGTTCACCGGAGATGACTTTCCCAATACAAAAGTTCACCGGAGATGACTTTCCCAATACAAAAGTTCACCGGAGATGACTTTTTATACAAAAGTTCACCGGAGATGACTTTCCCAATACAAAAGTTCACCGGAGATGACTTTCCCAATACAAAAGTTCACCGGAGATGACTTTTCCCATACAAAAGTTCACCGGAGATGACTTTCCCAATACAAAAGTTCACCGGAGATGACTTTTCCCATACAAAAGTTCACCGGAGATGACTTTCCCAATACAAAAGTTCACCGGAGATGACTTTCCCAATACAAAAGTTCACCGGAGATGACTTTCCCAATACAAAAGTTCACCGGAGATGACCTTCCCAATACAAAAGTTCACCGGAGATGGCTTTTCCCATACAAAAGTTCACCGGAGATGACTTTCCCAATACAAAAGTTCACCGGAGATGACTTTTCCCATACAAAAGTTCACCGGAGATGACTTTTCCCATACAAAAGTTCACCGGAGATGACTTTCCCAATACAAAAGTTCACCGGAGATGACTTTTCCCATACAAAAGCTCACCGGGCATGACTTTCCCAATACAAAAGTTCACCGGAGATGACTTTTCCCATACAAAAGTTCACCGGAGATGACTTTCCCAATACAAAAGTTCACCGGAGATGACTTTTCCCATACAAAAGTTCACCGGAGATGACTTTCCCAATACAAAAGTTCACCGGAGATGACTTTTCCCATACAAAAGTTCACCGGAGATGACTTTCCCAATACAAAAGTTCACCGGGCATGACTTTCCCAATACAAAAGTTCACCGGGCATGACTTTCCCAATATAAAAGTTCACCGGGCATGACTTTCCCAATACAAAAGTTCACCGGAGATGACTTTTCCCATACAAAAGTTCACCGGAGATGACTTTTCCCATACAAAAGTTCACCGGAGATGACTTTCCCAATACAAAAGTTCACCGGAGATGACTTTCCCAATACAAAAGTTCACCGGAGATGACTTTTCCCATACAAAAGTTCACCGGAGATGACTTTCCCAATACAAAAGTTCACCGGAGATGACTTTTCCCATACAAAAGTTCACCGGAGATGACTTTTCCCATACAAAAGTTCACCGGAGATGACTTTCCCAATACAAAAGTTCACCGGAGATGACTTTCCCAATACAAAAGTTCACCGGAGATGACTTTTCCCATACAAAAGTTCACCGGAGATGACTTTCCCAATACAAAAGTTCACCGGAGATGACTTTCCCAATACAAAAGTTCACCGGAGATGACTTTTCCTATACAAAAGTTCACCGGAGATGACTTTCCCAATACAAAAGTTCACCGGAGATGACTTTCCCAATACAAAAGTTCACCGGAGATGACTTTTCCCATACAAAAGTTCACCGGAGATGACTTTCCCAATACAAAAGTTCACCGGAGATGACTTTTCCCATACAAAAGTTCACCGGAGATGACTTTCCCAATACAAAAGTTCACCGGAGATGACTTTCCCAATACAAAAGTTCACCGGAGATGACTTTCCCAATACAAAAGTTCACCGGAGATGACTTTCCCAATACAAAAGTTCACCGGAGATGGCTTTTCCCATACAAAAGTTCACCGGAGATGACTTTCCCAATACAAAAGTTCACCGGAGATGACTTTTCCCATACAAAAGTTCACCGGAGATGACTTTTCCCATACAAAAGTTCACCGGAGATGACTTTCCCAATACAAAAGTTCACCGGAGATGACTTTTCCCATACAAAAGCTCACCGGGCATGACTTTCCCAATACAAAAGTTCACCGGAGATGACTTTTCCCATACAAAAGTTCACCGGAGATGACTTTCCCAATACAAAAGTTCACCGGAGATGACTTTTCCCATACAAAAGTTCACCGGAGATGACTTTCCCAATACAAAAGTTCACCGGAGATGACTTTTCCCATACAAAAGTTCACCGGAGATGACTTTCCCAATACAAAAGTTCACCGGGCATGACTTTCCCAATATAAAAGTTCACCGGAGCATGACTTTCCCAATACAAAAGTTCACCGGAGATGACTTTCCCAATACAAAAGTTCACCGGAGATGACTTTCCCAATACAAAAGTTCACCGGAGATGACTTTTCCCATACAAAAGTTCACCGGAGATGACTTTTCCCAATACAAAAGTTCACCGGAGATGACTTTCCCAATACAAAAGTTCACCGGAGATGACTTTCCCAATACAAAAGTTCACCGGAGATGACTTTTCCCATACAAAAGTTCACCGGAGATGACTTTCCCAATACAAAAGTTCACCGGAGATGACTTTTCCCATACAAAAGTTCACCGGAGATGACTTTCCCAATACAAAAGTTCACCGGAGATGACTTTCCCAATATAAAAGTTCACCGGAGATGACTTTTCCCAATACAAAAGTTCACCGGAGATGACTTTTCCCAATACAAAAGTTCACCGGAGATGACTTTCCCAATACAAAAGTTCACCGGAGATGACTTTTCCCATACAAAAGTTCACCGGAGATGACTTTCCCAATACAAAAGTTCACCGGAGATGACTTTCCCAATACAAAAGTTCACCGGAGATGACTTTTCCCATACAAAAGTTCACCGGAGATGACTTTCCCAATACAAAAGTTCACCGGGCATGACTTTCCCAATACAAAAGTTCACCGGAGATGACTTTTCCCATACAAAAGTTCACCGGAGATGACTTTTCCCAATACAAAAGTTCACCGGAGATGACTTTCCCAATACAAAAGTTCACCGGAGATGACTTTTCCCATACAAAAGTTCACCGGAGATGACTTTTCCCAATACAAAAGTTCACCGGAGATGACTTTTCCCATACAAAAGTTCACCGGAGATGACTTTCCCAATACAAAAGTTCACCGGGCATGACTTTTCCCAATACAAAAGTTCACCGGAGATGACTTTTCCCATACAAAAGTTCACCGGAGATGACTTTTCCCATACAAAAGTTCACCGGGACATGACTTTCCCAATACAAAAGTTCACCGGAGATGACTTTCCCAATACAAAAGTTCACCGGAGATGACTTTTCCCATACAAAAGTTCACCGGAGATGACTTTTCCCATACAAAAGTTCACCGGGCATGACTTTCCCAATACAAAAGTTCACCGGGCATGACTTTCCCAATACAAAAGTTCACCGAGCATGACTTTCCCAATACAAAAGTTCACCGGAGATGACTTTCCCATACAAAAGTTCACCGGAGATGACTTTTCCATACAAAAGTTCACCGGAGATGACTTTCCCAATACAAAAGTTCACCGGAGATGACTTTTCCCATACAAAAGTTCACCGGAGATGACTTTTCCATACAAAAGTTCACCGGAGATGACTTTCCCAATACAAAAGTTCACCGGAGATGACTTTCCAATACAAAAGTTCACCGGAGATGACTTTTCCATACAAAAGTTCACCGGAGATTGACTTTCCCATACAAAAGTTCACCGGAGATGACTTTCCAATGCAAAAGTTCACCGGAGATGACTTTTCCCATACAAAAGTTCACCGGAGATGACTTTCCCAATACAAAAGTTCACCG
>NW_027412149.1:0-62119 GCF_047663935.1 Musca autumnalis | reverse complement strand
TGGACAAAATATTAATAAGGCCAAATTTTGGACCGAATCGGCAGATCCGTTCGAGAGTTATTTTGCGCTCCAACCACCTCACAGGGGTTTTTTGCAACTTTCATGCTATTTTCTCAGGAAGTGTGGACTTGCCCCTGATGAAACTTGTACTGTAGTATGGAAGGCAGTGAATACAAGTTGCTAAAACAAAAATCAAAGCGATTCGAGAGATGGCCCTAAACTGAACTTTTCCAAAATTTTGTGTGGGTTGTACCCGAAGGAGTGGACCTATTGAGACCATATTCGAACTTCATATTACTCTGGTAGAAAGTTTACGCTATACAAAGTATGGACCAAATCCGTCGCCTCCCTTCAAGAGTTATCGGGCGCACAAACTTTCCGAACATTTTCGAACTTTTGTGGGAGAGGTACCGAAAGGAGTGGACCGATATAGCTCATCGTTTGAACTTAAACTAAGTTTGGGCAAAATATTACGAAAGCCAAAATTTGAACCGAATCGGTTCATCCGTTCGAGAGTTATCGTGCGCTCCAGCCAGCAGGACAGACAGACAGACGGACGTACATGGCTAGATCGACTCCAAATTGTCTGAAACACATTTCGTCCAAACATACTTGGGGTCTAAATCCATTATTTCGATGAGGCACATTTTCATCGTATCAAAGTGTATATGAGGAAAAGTCAAAATTTTTTAGTTTCCATGAAGCCAAGGTTTGCACTATTATAATACGCGAACTATTGTAGTTTACCAGTAACTATGACTATTGCTGGATTAATTTAGATGTTTTTGTACAAAGCTCAAAAATTTAGCAAAAAATTTAATTTACGTGGTAGTTACGACCGCGTAAAGGAAAAAAACATAAGTAAAAACACGTTGAAGCTAAACAGGTTTTTTACATTGCTATTCGATTTCTGATTAAACCATTCAAATGACGGACATCTGTCCAAAGTAAAAGTAGGAGAATACAAAATGAAGATTACACTTCTAATGTATCACTTTCCAAAATTTCCACTGCATCCACCTTTTATGGATGCTGACATTTTGAAGCCGGATTTCAGGTGTTTTTTGTATTTTTTATGTAACTGGGACGCGCATTTGGATATTTCGAAAAACCAATTATAGGATTAAAGAACTCGCGATTTTGCATAATCTAATATGTATATTGAGTATGTAGCCCACACAGCAGCAGAGTAATCTACTGCCAAAGGCCAAAATATAGTGTGATATTTTTTCTAATAAACCTATTTTTTGGGTACAGTATTTACAATATAGTTTTGAGTGTGCTGGTACCCCGCGATATTTTAGTTTTTCGACGATCCGGATCATATGAATCACAGATCATAAAAATCCATCTACTAGAACGGCGGAAATGGCTACTGCAAAAATTGAAAAATTTGCGAAAAATGTTTTTCAAAATATCGCTGACTAATTCGCGTTTTATGTGGATCGTTTCCATTTCAATGAAGAAAGTGAATAATCACTCGCGTTTGTGCGAAAACAGAGGTTTGAAAAATTTAGTGGCGTAGGAGCTGTATCCGATTTATCCAAAAAATACTGTGTGATGCTACATCCACGGTTCTTGATGGATTTTATTGAAATATGTTTAGATCGATGTATTTTTTCACGGTTGATAGTGAAATCGGATGCGCATAAAAAGTGTATGCACTTTGTGCAAAATATAAGCGTTATACAGTTTGTTGCACACTAAACTGCAGACGATGCTACATCTTAGCGGCCAAAGTAAATCCTGGCAAATGTGTACAAATTAAAAGAGAAGAATTCGCTGTATTGGTAAACCGCATGCGCATCAAGTGATTTTGAGGATTTCGCGATTTACACGCATTTCAAAATGAACATTACCCGATACAATTTTATTTCAAGATTATACCCCCATTTAAAGGAACCCAACATTTATTTGAAAGATATCCATATCTTCTGCTAGATGTTAGCGTGTTTTCGAGAAGTGATTAGAATAAAAAATGTGATTTATTGAGTGAAATTTAACTAAAATAGAAGAAAAACTCCAATCTATTTTTCTTACATTTTGTTCAACTAACTCACAAAATAAATTTTAATAAATATTTTCTCTTACAAAAATTTTATAAATTTCCTCAATATATTTTTTTGTTTTCGCTATAATATGAAAACCACTAAACGGATTTGTATAGTTTTGATTTCATTTGAATCTTCGCGATGTATAGATTACGTACATATTTTTTTATATATTTTTCACAGGCATAATCAGGTTGAATTTTATTAAAACAAGTTGCAAACTACCAATTGTTTGGAATTCTTTCCTAATTTCCGCGAAAATGCACAACTTTTTCACTAAAGTTATGGGACCTCAGTAAACATATAGTATGTAGGGAGCCCCTAATTAAGAGAGTTTCTCAATATAATGATTAGAGTCTTTTAAAGATTTTTTTCTTTTTATCAGAATTGAAACCGCCATAACTTTTGCGCGCAACAGCCAAAATTAGTATCACGAACAGATTTAAGAATGGGATTTTTTTCCCAATCTATGTACCAAAAATCTTTCATGTAGTTAAAAAAAAATTTTTAATTTTTTTTTTTTATGGAAAACTAAAAAATTTTGTCTTTTCTTCATATACCCTCCTTAGCCTAAAGGCTGAGGGTATAAAAATAATAAATTTATAAATAATTTCCCAAATCCAAAGCGTTGATGGGAACGGTACAGCAAGACCACCCCAGTCTGCGGACTGCTGATAATGCCAAGGGAGCTGTTGATGATTTAACCTGCCAACGACTATTCGTGACAACTTTTTACAATATCGAGGGATATATTATTATACCCTCCACCATAATATGGAGGGTATAATTAAATTTGTCATTCCTTTTGTAACCCATCGTAATATTCATCGGAGACCCTATAAAGTATATATATTCTTGATCAGGGTAAACATTCTAAGTCGATATAACCATGTCCGTTTGCCCCCTGTCCGTCCGTCTATTGAAATCAAGATACAGCTCGCAATTTCTTAGATAGAGCTTTGGAATTTGGTGTAGAAGTTTCTACTACTCCTAGAATGTTTGTTATTGAAAATGGGCTATATCGGTCCACGTTTTGATATAGACCTAAGAAAAACGGTACCAACAGATTTTCGGTATTTTAAAGGATTTAGCTTCATTATCACACCGAAATTGCTGAACTTTGGTACTTAGCCTTCGTTGGGGGTATACAACTCTTCCCCAGAATTTAGTCGGTATAGGCCCACGCCTTCATATAGCCCCATAGAACGATACCCCCGATTTTCGGCATTTTGAAGGTTGTGGCCTCAATATTCCACCGAAATGGCTGAAATTTGGTATTTAGTCTTCATTTGGGGTACACCACTTTGCATATGAGATTTATCAGTATAGGTTCACGCCTTCATATAGCCCCCATAGAACGGTAACTCCCGATTTCCCGTATGGTTATGGCCACAATATTCCATCGAAATGGCTGAAATTTGATATTTAGCCTTCATTTGGGGTATAAAACTTCTTCATATAACCCCCATAGAAGGTAACTCCCGATTTTCAGTATTTTCAAGGTTATCGCCACAATATTCCATTGAAATGGCTGAAATCTGGTATTTAGTCTTCATTTGGAATATAAAACTTCTTCATAGAGCCCCCATAGAACGGTACCCTCCCGATTTTCGGTATTTTGAAGGTTGTGGCCTCAATATTCCTCCGAAATAGCTGAAAATTGGTATTTAGACTTTATTTGGGGTATAAAACTTTGCATATGAAATTTATCGGTATAGGTCCACGCCTTCATATAGCCCACATAGAAGGTAACTCCCGGTTTTTAGTATTTTGAAGGTTGTGGCCTCAATATTCCTCCAAAATGGCTGAAATTTGGTATTTAGACTTTATTTGGGGTATAAAACTTTCTATATGAATTTTGTCGGTATACGTCCATGCCTTCATATAGCCCCAATTGAACGCTACCTCCCGATTTTCGGTATTTTCTAAGTTATGGCCACAATATTCAATCGAAATGGCTGAAATTCGATATTTAGCCTTCATTTGGGATATAAAATTTGCAATATGAAATTTGTCATTATAAGTCCACGCCTTCATATAGCCCCCATAGAAGGTAATTCCCGATTTTCGGTATTTTCAAGGTTATGGTCACAATATTCCATTGAAATGACTGAAATTTGGTATTTAGTCTTCATTTGGGGTATGAAACTTCTTCTTATAGCCCCCATAGAAGTGTACCTCCCGATATTCGGTATTTTGAAGGTTGCGGCCTCAATATTCCTCCGAAATGGCTGAAATTTGGTTTGGGGTATACAATTTTCTATATGAAATTTGTCGGTATAGGTCCACGCCTTCATATAGTCCCCACAGAAGGTAACTCCCGATTTTCGGTATATTGAAAGTTGTGGCCTCAATGTTCCTCCGAAATGGCTGAAGTTTTTTATTTAGTCTTCGTTGATGGTATAAAACTTTCACCTTGAAATGTGTTGGTACAGGACCACGCCTTAATATAGCCCTCACAGAACGGTACCTCTGGATTTTCGGCATTTCCAATCCATCGAAATGGCTGAAATTTGATATTTAGGCTTCAAAACTTTCCACCGGAAATTTGTAAATGCCGGTCCACGCCTTCATGTTGCCACATTTTTAACCGAAATTTCTGGAATTTGGTACTTAGTCTTCTTCATAAACAAAAGGAAACTAATTGTTCAGTTTTTCTTCAATACAAGTCATGGTGGATGGTAAAACAAGATCGGCCGGGCCGAACTTAACGACGTTCTTACTTGTTACTTAACAATTAACTTATTAATGGATTGGTGTTAAGAGACTGAATAAGAGACTGTGGGAGCCTCGCCTGTTTGCATGCACTTTGAAATAAAGCATATCTGGGCAAGCTTTCAAGTGTGTAATGCTAATATCCAGGGCTACCATAAGCTACTTTGAACGTAATCCTGAAACGTTAGATTAAGGTTCAAACATCAAGGACTGCTTCTAGTCTTCGGGAGAAAGGCGAGCTTCACACATTAGACATGTTAAGGTCTTAAATACTATGAGCAGTTAACAGGAGTACATTGTAGGCCTGAATCTATGATGGAGGAAGGTAATGACACCGGAATCTATATCAAAAATCTATCCAATAAAAATGCCTAAAACTATAATTAATATTGTGACGGCAGTAGAGAGGCATTCAAGACCGCACTGGCGTCAGTAGGAGGAAGCGAGTTAGAAGGTCGAAATGCTCTACGAAAATAATCTTTATTCGATTTGACTCATCATCTCAAAAATAAGCTATAGCAACAGTGAACAAAGATATAACGCTAATTCCTGATGCTTACAGGGTCTCTAGCAAAAACTTCATCGCGCCATAACGCGGAAGTTCCACTCACGGCGGATCTGTTCTTCGGGGTTCTTTATATACTCACCAGGGGCTTTCATCTCCAAAAGGAATTATCTCTGTCCCAAAATTTGTGTTCATGCATATTTGGACGACCCTCACGTTCTTTCGTTTCTAGCGAGTATCGGCCACGATTGTTTTATTTAAACTGTAGGATGGTCATTTATCGACATACAAACATTTAATTTTGATTTTATTGATGCAGTCCTGACATGATTATCTCCGTGAAAATCTGTAAAAAATGATCGGACGAAAATGTTCACAACTAAATTCCGTTTTTATTTTTTTGCAAAGTGATTTTTTCAAGTCACTGTAAACAACACAAGACATGGTCGTATGTCAAACTGTCCTGAGTATATTTATGCGAAAAAATGTCAAACTTTCCAATTGAAATGTCGAAGGGCCTGGGCCAGTAACATATCTTCCAGTATAATTATGTTTTATATTATTTCTCTCTGAATTGGAAAACTTTTGGGTCAATTTAAAATATACCAAAATAATATAATATACCAAAATAATTTTGAATAATTTTATCATTTGAAATGAAGAATTTATAGCAATAGCCAAAGATAAATGATCGACATTATTGCTGTCATAACAAAAATTGGTCTATTTCCAAATTATGGAAATTTGAAAATGTTTGGTAATGTTTCAATATTCACAACGCCAATCCGAATTTATGTTCCAAAGAATTTTTATGGATTAAACTTACGCTCATTGGTAATTTTGTTAGGGAACTTGCCACAATGTGTTTTTATACAATGTCTATGTGTAAAAAATCACTAAATAAATTTTCTCTTTCGTTTGTTAATTTCCCCAATTGCCATTGGCCAAAAGAGACTATACACAAGATTGTTGAGACTTCTAAAACAAATGTTTATTGTTATCACTTGAAAGTTTAAGTCGTAAAAAATACAGAACTTGTACAAGTGCATAAACATTTCAGGATTGTAAAGTAGACAATTTTGTGTAAGTATTGTAAATCTATATAAAATTTAATTTGTATACAAAATTGAATAAATGCAAATTTTGTTACTAACGACTCTGTGAAAAGGGAGAGGAGGGCGTATAACACTGTGCAACAAATTTCAATTTTTTTTTTCAAAATTATGAAAAGCTGTGTAGATTATGAAAGTAGAGCTACAAATATGAGACGCGGGTATCATCGTTTTTTAAAGTTTATTTTACGTTGGCTTGACTGACAGAATATGAAAAAATAATTAAAAAATGATGTGATAAAATGTGATTTTGTGAAATTGAAGGCTTGTGGTTTATTAATAGGTCAAATATTCTGAAATGTACTGAAAAATTGAACGCTGTCACCTAAATATGCATATCAGATGTACCCTGAAGATGCAATGTAAACTATTGCGAAATATTGGTGACAACAAAAAATAAATTACATCCCAATAAAGACCTTAAGCTCAAAAAACACTCGTCTCTTTATTTAATATCAACAAAAGGTCGAAGAAAATCCAAATAGAAAAAAAAAAGTTTACATCGGAAAGTAACCAAAGTAGGCGGGAAAAAGTTCCGCCCATTTCTAGTTTTTTTTCGAAATATTCGAGTTGAGATATCTGGGAATCTTTGCCATTTAGGTATATAGTGTCTTTGGCAAATTTACAGAGGAAGATGTGGGGAATATTTTTGTTAAAAATTTTAACCCTCATGTGGTTCATCAAAGGGGTCTTTTTGGCCCTTTTTCAAAAATCTTTAAAAACTCCTTTAAAATGTTATCATATCAAATCAAAATATCAAATTTTATGGAGAACAATTTTGTAGAATATTTTTCTCCGAAAAGTAAAGGATTTTGTTAGATTTTGATGCAGTATGGAATTACGTAAAATTAACAGTCCAAAATTAAAAAAAAATAATTTCATTCTAAAAATATATAAATTTGTAATTTAATTTTCTTAAGAAAATAGTGTACCTAGATATATTGTTTATTCTGAAACTCATAATGAAATTTTGTGCAGAATATTTCTTCTTTTAACACTTTTCATCTAGACTCAAGTTTCATAATACTTTAATGTATCAACTCGAAAAAAGAAGCGAAAAATTTCATAAAAAAATTGAGAAATATTTTCATGTTTTTTCAGAAAAATTTAAATTGATATTTTCATGATACGTAATGTAAATAGACATTTCATTTCTTTGGTGACCTATAGTGACAAGAAATATTTTTGTCTTTGACGACATTTCTCTTTAATTATGTTTTGTGGGTCAATTTTGAATAAACTCAAATGAAGTCCGACTTTAACACTAAAACGTGTTTTTCATTTTTAGAGATTCCTGGCGATTAGATGAGATTTACAGATTTGGTGTATTCTGAGAACTATAGTAAAGTTTTACGGCGAACAATTTTGGATTTTCTGTGATCACATTTTAAAGGAGTTTTTTAAGATTTTCGAAAAAATGGCCAAAACGACCCTTTTGATGAACTGCATGAGGATTAAAATTTGTAACAAAACTATTACCCACATTCTCCTCTGTAAAGTTGCCAACGACACTATATAGCTAAGGGGTAGTTTACACTATATGTAAATGTCACATGACATGAAATTTTCCATCATTACGAGGGCGGTTCGGAAACTTCTTAGCCTATCAATGAAAGAGAATAGTTAGTTTTTCAAAATATTTTTATTTTTCAATATAATCTCCTGAAACTTCAATACACTTAGTCCAACGCTTTTCTAGAAATTCTATCTTTTGATTAAAATAGTTTTCCTCGAGGTCTTCAAAATAGTGGTTTACAACTGTAATTGCATCTTCATTTGAGGTAAAACGCTGCCAGCAAGGAATTTTTTAGATTTGGGAACAAGTAAAAGTCACTGGGAGCTAAATCAGGAGAATAAGGTGGGTGGTCAAGAAACTCGTACTTTAATTCGTTGATTTTAGCCATTGTTAAAACACTCTTGTGCGCTGGTGCGTTGTCTTGATGAAAAATTATTTTTTTGTGTTGTAAACCAGGACGTTTTTCTCGAATTTGTACATTTAATTGATCCAAAAGGTTGCAATAGTACTCTGAATTTATTGTTTTACCCTTTTGCTGATAGTCAATCAATAAAATACCTTTGAAATCCCAAAAAACCGTTGCATTAACCTTACCATCCGATTGAGTTGTTTTTGCCTTCTTTGGGGCACTTCCTCCAGTTTCAGTCCATTGTTTGGATTGTTCTTTTGTCTCTGGAGTATAGTGGTGGATCCATGTCTCATCAACAGTTATGAAACGACGCTTAAAATCCATTTTATTTCGCTTAAAACGATCCAAACAAGCTTGAGAAATGTTCATTCTTATGCGTTTTTGATCGACTGTTAACAAATGCGACACCCATCTTGCAGAAAGCTTTTTCATCTGTAGTTTTTCATGCAAAATTAAATGGACTCGATCATTTGAGATGCCCATGATATTAGCAATTTCACGCACTTTTATTCGTCGATCATTTAATACCATATCATGCACTTTGGCTACAATTTCTGTTGTTGTTGCTGTTTTTGGACGTCCACTACGTGGTTCATCTTCAATGCTTGTACGACCACGTTTAAATTCAGCAACCCAATTTTTTTACTGTTGCATATGAAGGAGCACTTTCACCTAACACATTCACCATATCATTATGAATTTCTTGTCCCGAAAAACCTTTTTATGTAAATATTTAATGACAGCACGCATTTCTAATTTTTCCATTGTAAAAAATTGCGGATGCGTCTTTTTTGAACACCTGTTTCTATATGAAGGAGTTGCCAGATCGAAACAAAATTTAACATGTGTTCATAACAGAGATGGAAGTTTCCAAAACACTTAACTTTTTTCTGTTTATACCGCGCTTTTTGTGCTAGGCTAAGAAGTTTCCGAACTGCCCCTCGTATATAGTCGCTGATATGTGCAATATTGGGGATTTTCCTTACGCCATTTACTTTGTGCGTCCACACCAGCAAAATGTAATTAAATTACGTCTCCATATTGCCTGCTTGGGTAGATATGGAATGTTTTTATTTCGTGTCATATGACATTTACATATATGTGTAAACTACCCTAAACGATGCAACGATTCCAAGATATCTTAACTCAAAAAAACTAGAAATGGGCGAAACTTGCCCCGCCTACTTTGGTTACTTTCCGATTTTAAAAACGCCGATACACATGTCTCATATTTTTAGCTCTACTTTCATAACTTGCTCAGTTTTTCTTGATTTTTTTTTGTTTTTTGTTGTCGCACAGTGTAATTGATGTAACATTTTATACTCCACATGTCAACAATTGTTTATTTTTAAAATTCCTTTATTTTGCAAGACACAAAAAATCATTTTATTTTTTTTATGGTAAATTGTATGCATTTTAGTGGGAATTATGATTTTTAGTAAACCCTTCATCCATCTGCCAAAAACGAAAGAAGTTCCTCCACCAATGTCTGCTACAAAAATGTACACATTGTTTCAAGGAGAGTGCAATGGGGTGACGTTTTATCAAGACTTCATTTTCTTTTTTTTTACTTTCTTCTTTTTCCTCAACTTTGTCTTGAACAGTGATAAATTATTTGGAAATTAGTTGAAAACATTCTTCACGATGGCATTTGTCAATGATATTTTGCAACAACAAAAATGTTCACCAGTAACTTTTTCCTTTTGAACATTACGAAGTAATTAAGAACTTGTGACAGACTCTTTTTTTAATCAAGTTAAAAAGTAAGCCATGCAAAAGTGGAAAAAATTTAAGAATTATTTATATAAAATTGTAGGTAACTATGTTAAATTTAATAGCAGATATTACAAACAACTGTATAAGCTATAGAACGGGAAGGATGTTAAAAATCAAGAAACATTTCTTCTATATGCAGAAGACCATTTGCCTGCTTTGCTTTCGTGGACATAAGACCGAAAACTTGCCATAGAAAAATTTTATACATGTTGTCGAATTTTGTATCTGTCCAAAGGTATAAGTTTTAAATCATGGTCTAAGGCCGACTATCTTCACCCACTCTTATGCAGTTAGTTAGCACCATCTGCAGGAAGAACGCGTACCCGACAATTGGAACCTGAGCATACTGTGTCCCGTCCACAAGAAAGGAGATAAGACTGTATGCTCTAACTATAGGGACATACGTCTTCCCCTTATGCGCACGACTAAAGCCTATGGTCAATCAAATAATTGGACCATACCAAAGGGGCTTTAGACCTGGCACAACCTTCAAAATACCAGAAATCCGGAGGTATCGTTCTATGGGGGCTATATGAAGACGAGGACCTATATCAAGAAATTTCAGGTGGAAAGTTCTATACCCCCAAGGAAGACTTAATACCAAATTTCACCCATTTCGGAGGGATATTGAGGCCACAACCTTCAAAATACCAGAAATCCGGAGGTATCGTTCTATGGGGGCTATATGAAGACGAGGACCTATATCAAGAAATTTCAGGTGGAAAGTTTTATACCCCCAAGGAAGACTTAATACCAAATTTCACCCATTTCGGAGGGATATTGAGGCCACAACCTTCAAAATACCAGAAATCCGGAGGTATCGTTCTATGGGGGCTATATGAAGACGAGGAGCTATATCAAGAAATTTCAGGTGGAAAGTTTTATACCCCCAAGGAAGACTTAATACCAAATTTCACCCATTTCGGAGGGATATTAAGGATACAACCTTCAAAATACCAGAAATCTGGAGGTATCGTTCTATGGGTGCTATATGAAGACGTAGACCTATATCAAGAAATTTCAGGTGGAAAGTTTTATACTCCCAAGGAAGACTTAATACCAAATTTCACCCATTTCAGAGGGATATTGAGGCCACAACCTTCAAAATACCAGAAATCCGGAGGTATCGTTCTATGGGGGCTATATGAAGACGAGGACCTATATCAAGAAATTTCAGGTGGAAGGTTTTATACCCCCAAGGAAGACTTAGTACCAAAATTTCACCCATTTCGGAGGGATATTGAGGCCACAACCTTCAAAATACCAGAAATCCGGAGGTATCGTTCTATGGGGGCTATATGAAGACGAGGACCTATATCAATAAATTTCAGGTGGAAAGTTTTATACCCCCAAGGAAAACTTAATACCAAATTTCACCCATTTCGAGGGATATTGAGGCCACAACCTTCAAAATACCAGAAATCCGGAGGTATCGTTCTATGGGGGCTATATGAAGACGAGGACCTATATCAAGAAATTTCAGTTGGAAAGTTTTATATCCCCAAGGAAGACTTAATACCAAATTTCACCCATTTCGGAGGGATATTGAGGCCACAACCTTCAAAATACCAGAAATCTGGAGGTATCGTTCTATGGGGGCTATATGAAGACGTAGACCTATACCGGAAAATTTCAAGTGGAAAGTTTTATACCCCCAAGGAAGACTTAATACCAAATTTCACCCATTTCAGAGGGATATTGAGGCCACAACCTTCAAAATACCAGAAATCCGGAGGTATCGTTCTATGGGGGCTATATGAAGACGAGGAGCTATATCAAGAAATTTCAGGTGGAAAGTTTTATACTCCCAAGGAAGACTTAATACCAAATTTCACCATTTCAGAGGGATATTGAGGCCACAACCTTCAAAATACCAGAAATCTGGAGGTATCGTTCTATGGGTGCTATATGAAGACGTAGACCTATATCAAGAAATTTCAGGTGGAAAGTTTTATACTCCCAAGGAAGACTTAATACCAAATTTCACCCATTTCAGAGGGATATTGAGGCCACAACCTTCAAAATACCAGAAATCCGGAGGTATCGTTCTATGGGGGGCTATATGAAGACGAGGACTATATCAAGAAATTTCAGGTGGAAGGTTTTATACCCCCAAGGAAGACTTAGTACCAAATTTCACCCATTTCGGAGGGATATTGAGGCCACAACCTTCAAAATACCAGAAATCCGGAGGTATCGTTCTATGGGGGCTATATGAAGACGAGGACCTATATCAATAAATTTCAGGTGGAAAGTTTTATACCCCCAAGGAAAACTTAATACCAAATTTCACCCATTTCGGAGGGATATTGAGGCCACAACCCTCAAAATACCAGAAATCCGGAGGTATCGTTCTATGGGGTTATATGAAGACGAGGACCTATATCAAGAAATTTCAGGTGGAAAGTTTTATACCCCCAAGGAAGACTTAATACCAAATTTCACCCATTTCGGAGGGATATTGAGGCCACAACCTTCAAAATACTAGAAATCCGGAGGTATCGTTCTATGGGGGCTATATGAAGACGAGGACCTATATCAAGAAATTTCAGGTGGAAAGTTTTATACCCCCAAGGAAGACTTAGTACCAAATTTCACCCATTTCGGAGGGATATTGAGGCCACAACCTTCAAATACCAGAAATCCGGAGGTATCGTTCTATGGGGGCTATATGAAGACGAGGAGCTATATCAAGAAATTTCAGGTGGAAAGTTTTATACTCCCAAGGAAGACTTAATACCAAATTTCACCCATTTCAGAGGGATATTGAGGCCACAACCTTCAAAATACCAGAAATCTGGAGGTATCGTTCTATGGGGGCTATATGAAGACGTAGACCTATATCAAGAAATTTCATGTGGAAGGTTTTATACCCCCAAGGAAGACTTAATACCAAATTTCTCCCATTTCAGAGGAATATTGAGGCCACAACCTTCAAAATACCAGAAATCCGGAGGTATCGTTCTATGGGGGCTATATGAAGACGAGGACCTATATCAAGAAATTTCAGGTGGAAAGTTTTATAACCCCAAGGAAGACTTATACCAAATTTCACCAATTTCGGAGGGATATTAAGCCCACAACCTTCAAAATACCAGAAATCCGGAGCTATCGTTCTATGGGGGCTATATGAAGACGAGGACCTATTTCAAGAAATTTCAGGTGGAAAGTTTTATACCCCCAAGGAAGACCTAATACCAAATTTCACCCATTTCGGAGGGATATTGAGGCCACAACCTTCAAAATACCAGAAATCCGGAGGTATGGTTCTATGGGGGCTATATGAAGACGAGGACCTATATCAAGAAATTTCAGGTGGAAAGTTTTATACCCCCAAGGAAGACTTGATACCAAATTTCACCCATTTCGGAGGGATATTGAGGCCACAACCTTCAAAATACCAGAAATCCGGAGGTATCGTTCTATGGGGGCTATATGAAGACGAGGACCTATATCAAGAAATTTCAGGTGGAAAGTTTTATATCCCCAAGGGAGAATTAATACCAAATTTCACCCATTTCGGAGGGATATTGAGGCCAGAACCTTCAAAATACCAGAAATCTGGAGGTATCGTTCTATGGGGGCTATATGGAGACGTGAACCTATACCGAGAATTTTCAGGGGGAAAATTGTATACCCCCAAGGAAGACTTAATACCAAATTTCAGCCATTTCAGAGGGATACTGAGGCCACAACCTTAAAAATACCAGAAATCCGGAGGTACCGTTCTATGGGGACTATATGAAGACGTGGACCTATATCAAGAAATTTCAGGTGGAAAGTTTATACCCCCAAGGAAGACTTAATACCAAATTTCACCCATTTCGGAGGGATATTAAGGCCACAACCTTCAAAATACCAGAAATCCGGAGCTATCGTTCTATGGGGGCTATATGAAGACGTGGACCTATACCGACAAATTTCAGGTGGAAAGTTTTATACCCCCAATGAAGACTAAATACCAAATTTCAGTCAATTCGGTGGGATATTTAGGCTAGAACTTTCAAAATACCGAAAATCGGGAGGTACCTTTCTATGGGGGCTATATGAAGACGTGGACCTATACTGACAAATTTAAGGTGGAAAGTTTTATACTCCCAGACAAAATGTCAGCCATTTAAGTGTGATCTTGAGGCCACAACCTTCAAAATATGGGAAATCGGGAGGTACCGTTCTATGGGGTCTATATGAAGACGTGCGCCCATGCGGACAAATATCAGGTGTAAAGTTTCATACCCCTAACGAAGACTTAATACCACATTTCAGCCATTTCGGTGGGTTTTTTAGACCAAAAATCCTTGTATATATTTTTGCATATGCTCATTTTATGCAAATATGTAAAAATGTGGCAAAATATGCACGTTATGAAAAATATGCAAAAATGTATGGGCCTAATTCGTTTTATTTTGTGATAAAACAAGTTTCTGTCTAATCAGATTTTCTCTACGACCATCCTAACCATATATACATTTGCATAGGATTCCGCTGTCTAATAATAAGGCAGCCTTCGACAGCCCCCTACGCCCAAAAGTATTCCAAGCCTTGTCTGAATTTGGTATCCCCCCAAAGCTCATTCGGCTTTGTAAAATGACTTTAACTGGCACTCGATCCTCTAAGAAGAACCTCTCAGTTTTGTTCCAAAATAGGTTTCAGGCAAGCAGACATCCTTTCGTGAGATCTCTGCAACATCCTGCTGAGAGGCAAACGTTAAAAGAAATGCCACAATCTACACCAATAGCCACATGTTACTTGCTGATGCTGATGTTATAGACATCATAGGATGATCAGTAGAAGAATTAACTGATACCTTTATGAAGGTCAAAGGAGAATCTGCTAAGCTGCGTCTGGCGGTAAACGGCGAGAAGACTAAGTTGATGGTGTAGACACATGTGGCTACTACAACGAAAACCTATCTTCCGATGTTTCTTCCATCACATCCCATAACTACGCTGCTCTTAACTTGCTATAGTTTTTATTTCCTACTTTTCTCCATAATCCAAACCATACCCTTTTAATTTTCATGTTAACTTTATTAACCACCGTTAACTTTATTTATTAACCGTGTGGTATGGCTATTTTATAGAAACATTTACCACTTCATTGCTAGGATAAATGGTGCCACAAAACAAGGATCTATAGAAAAATATTAGAAAAAGGTCTCAGCCGATATTTGACAAACGTTGACAGAATTTTCGTTTTATGACTTATGACAATGCATTTCATATTAGGCACCCCAAACCTATTTATTCAAAGCCAAAAAAATCTTTTTTGGGTTATGTGTGATTTGGTTTCGTTTTTACAACAAAACCAAATCTTTAGTGGTAACCAAAAACCATTTTTGCGTTGTGTGTGTGTGTGCGGAGAAGGCAACTCTTTATTTCAGTAGATTTGAAATGGACATTGGTTAGTTCGGAGGGATCAAAATGCCGTAAAATGTTATGGGCTCATAAATGTTTTGGTAATTTTGTTAGCAATACTTAGAACTTCGTTGTAAAGTACTACGAGAGAGAAAAAAATGGAGAAAATAAATTTCACATGAAAAGTTCCCAGAATTATTATGTGGTTTTGTTCATATTTTCACATATTTAATAAAGAAACAAAAAAAAACCGTATTAGTTGTTAAGGGTTTCATATTGGAGAGCGTATTTGTCAAATACCATTCTAGTGTTAGGATGTGTTATATTTTTATGAAGGTAGTTTCTAGCAGCTTGCGGTTTTTGTTCACACAAGTCACTATTGTAACATTGCTTAAGTCGATCAATATTTGCCAAATTTTCAGAATAAAAATACGTAATCGTGTGTGGTAGAGAAAAAAACGGAAATCAAGAAAAATATAAAAAATATAATATAAATATATATGTAAGCCAAAGTCTTCAGGTCCTTGAAGCATTATTGTTTTCTATAGGAAGAATAAAATCACGTGATTTCTTCAACAAACCAAAGAAGATGAAGAACTCTGGAGGTCTTATATATACAGAATTTATCCTCTTGAAGTTTTCCATAGATATATAAAGACCTCGTCAGATCTTCTGCAGACAGATGTTGATCTTTTGAGGGTTCCAATAGACAAAGGAAAACTTATTTAGATCTCTACAGACAAAATAAAATTTCTTGAGGTCTTCTATAGAGAGAAGGCATTTTCTTGAGGTCTTCTAAAGACCCTCCTGAGTACTGTTTTAGACCGAAAATTACATATTGATGTCTTCTATAGGCCTTTCTTGACATCTTGACCAAAGAAGACCTATTGTGGTTTTCTTTAGAGCGAAGAAGACCACCAGAGCCTTTCACACTGTTTTAGACTGAAAATTACATATTGATGTCTTCTTTAGGCCTTTTTGACATCTTGATGACCAAAGAAGGCCTACTGTGGTTTTCTTTAGAGCGAAGAAGACCACCAGAGCCTTGATAGACCAAAGAAGGCCTCTTGAGATCTCCTATAGCCAGAAGAAGTCCTCTTGAGAACTTTTATAGACCGAAGAAGACCTCTTGACGCCTTGACGCCTTTATACCCAAGAAGATCTCTTGAGGTTTTCTATAGACCGAAGAAAACCACTTAAGCTCTTCTATAGACAAAAGAAAACTTATTGTGGTTTTCTTTAGACCTAAGAAGATCATTGACAAATAAAAGAAGACCTATTCAGGTCTTTTATAAACAGAAGAAGTTCTCATGAAAATTTCTAGAGACCAAAGAAGGCCTCTTGAGGTCTTCTATAGACCAAAGAAGTCTTCTATAGACCAAAAAAGATGAAGCCAAAAAGAAAATCCCTTCTATATACCCAAGAAGCCTTTTGAGGTCTTCTACAGACCGATAATGAGCTATTCTGTAGACCAAAGAAGACCACTTGAGGTCTTCTGAAAACAGAAGATTCGTCCTGAGAACTTATATAGGCCACAGAAGACCCCTTAAAAACTGCTATACACCAAAGAACACATTTTGTGATCTTCTTTAGACCGAAGAAGACTTCATAGATTAAAGAAGACTTCTTTAGGTCTTCTATAGACAGAAGAAGTACTCTCAAAAACTTCTACAGATCGAGGAAGACCTCTTGTCGCCTCCTTTATAACCAAGAAAACCTCTTGAGGTCTTCTATAGACCGGAGAAGACCACCTGAGTTTTTCTATAGACCACAGAAATATCTTGTGGCCTTGGTTTGGTTTGGCTTGGTTTTAGGACGCGCAGCTACCATTGTTGGCAGCTACTCCACTCGGAGACCTTGAGGTCCATTGTGATCATCCTTAAAGAAGTTGTGTATAATGGTTGGTCTATTGAAGATTTTGTTGGTGTAAATGGTTTGATGTGATGAAATGGAGACTTGTGAGAGGTGGCTGCTGGTTATGGATGTGAGTGTGTGGTTGCTGAGGTTGTGGTGAGTGCTGCAGTTTTATGTTCATGTGGTGGTGTGTGGTGATTGGTCTATTCTGATGAGATGTGCGGTGGCTGGTCTATTGCAGATTTGTTGATGTAGAGCGGTTTGATGTGATGAGGAGAAGACTTGTGTATATGAGAGGTGGCTGCTGGTTATGGATGTGGGTGTGCGGTTGCTGGGGCTGTGGTAAGAGCTGTAGATTTTTTATGTTCATATGATGGTGTGTGGTGATTAGTCCATTGGTCTTTTCCCTGCCAGCAATTGGAAGTGAGTTTCGCACTCCCTCGCCTAAGAGGTCACTCCGGAGAAACGCCAAGGAAGATAGTTGGTGAATTACACAAACAATTTCTATAGCCTTATTGTGATTGCGTTTTATCGCGTATGCCGACACTTCGGAGTGACTTCTGAGTGACTTCCAAGGCGATTGTTTACATTTATTTAATGATTGAACGCATTTGAACAAATATAGAACATTTTCTATCTGATGATTATATGAGACGGTGGTGCAGTGGTAAGCATACTCGCTTTGCACTCTGAAGGTCCGGGTTCGCTTCCCAAGTCAGGCAACAAAACATCACATTTTTAAAATGACAAAATTAATGTAGGCGGAAATTGCTAAGAATAATTTCTATAAAAGAGAAGAGAAATAAAAAAATAAATAAAAATAAAAAAATAAAAATTAAAAAAAAATAAACATAAAAAATTTAAATAAAAAAAAAAAATAATTTTTTTTTTAATTTCTAGAACTATCGCGGAAATGATCTTCTAGAAGTGTCGCTGGAGTGACTTCCAAGACGACACGCCGGGGTGGTTCATTTCTTCACAACGGAGGTCACTTCAGGGTGACTTCTGCGACTATCGCCGCGACTGTTTTCATCGCCCTGGGCGACACGCCTAAGTCACTTCCGCGATAGTTTTTGCTTGCAGGGTTCTGAGTGATGTGTTATGGATATGGGTGTGTGGCTGCTAAGGTTGTGATACAGAGATGCAGTTTTTATCCTCCTGTGGGGAGAAACAGAAAAAATTAATTAGATTTGTTTGCCAAGCCATGTTAGATTTTTGGCAAATTGGTATATGTATGTAGTTGGGATCTATGTCGGAAAAGAAAGTCAGAGTATTTATTTCATATCTACCGAAGAATCGATATCTCCTCGTGAGTAGCGAAGGGCACCTACATAGTAGATGTTCGACCGTCTCTGTTTCTTCTGGGTCTTGACGTAGCCTACAGTAGTCTACACTACTGTTGTCCCATCTAGAAGTTAGGAATCTGACCATGCTATGGCCGGTAATGAGTCCTACAGTGGTCTTTATCCCTAACTTATTTAGTGATAAGAGGGAATTGATTCTGTATTGAGAGTAGCTAGGCCAGATTACCTTGGATACCTTGCAACTAAGTTCCGTTTGCCATCTTTGCCCTGCCTTCTCAAGAAAGAAGCCACGAAGTTTTCGAATGTAGTAGCACTTTGGTGGTCTGGTAGATGACTCTACTGGAAGGTCAATCGACTGAGAGCCACCCTGTGCTAGTTCATCCGCCTCTTCGTTCCCCTCTATATCACTGTTTCCTGGAACCCAGCAAAGACCAACGATATCACGTACTTCAAGTAGAGCGTTTTTGCAGTCAAGGATAGCTTTTGAATTTATGGTCCACGACTTGAGGGCCTTAAGGGCCGCTTGACTATCGACAAATATAGTCAGGGGTCCTTTAAGGCTACTCCCAAGTTCTTTGACCATCTCCACTGCTTTCCTGATTGCAAAAAGCTCTGCCTGAAAGACGCTGCAATTATCATTGAGTTTGAAGGATTGTTTAATTGCTGGGGTCTCGCTGTGCCATCCTCCATCTTGGAGCCGTCTGTGTAGATGGCCATACCGCAAAGAGGAGGACTGCCACTAGACCAGGCATCCCTGCTGGGAATTGTCACGTTTATGGGTTTGAAGTTGAGTGAAGTGGGTATATAATCACTAATGTGATTGAGTCCACTGAACTTAAGTAGTTCGGTAAAAGGAGAGAGGACCTTTGCATGTCCAAATCGTGAACACTGCCACACCCTTGTCTCTCTGAGCTTGAAAGCAGTCCTCGCCGCCTGAAAATGAGTAGTGATATCCAGGGGTTGGAGATCAAGTATCACATTCAAAGCGGCTTGAGGTGTGCTTCTGATAGCACCAGAGATGAGCAGAGATGCAACTCTTTGAACAGTGGATAATTTGGACAGAAGTGCACTATTCCCGAGAGCATGCCACCAGACAAGCCCGCCATAAGTAAGTATGGGAAGAACCACTGTATCACACAACCGATGGAGTTCTTGCAGGAATAGAGTGCGATAAAACCCCTCTTTGCCCTCCCCACAGTGTTCCTTTTCCAACTTAGGCGTTGGTCTAGGATCACACCGAGGTATTTGGCTTCCAATGAAAGTCATGAGGCAACACCGTCCAGTTTTGGTAGCAGGAATTGGGGAAGTTTGCGCTTCTTTGTGTAAAGTACGAGTTCCGCCTTACATACACAGACGATGCTTTCTTCATAACCTCTATAGACGAAAAAAGACCTCTTGAGGTCTTCTATAAACAGAAAAAGTCCTCCTGAGAATTCTTTATACCCAAGAAGACCACTTGAACCGAATAATGCGTTCGTCCACACTTTGGATATTATAATATTTCTTCGAATAGTAGTCATAGCAACCGATTTGGTCCAAACTTTGTATCTCTAAATATTGTCGAAACTTAGTTTATGTTTAAATTTGGGCGCTATCTGTCCAATCCTTATGGTAACACCCACACAAATGTTCAACATTTTTGTGTGGTTAAGGGTATGTTCGAGGATCCTTTGGACATTGTTACCGAAGGTTTTCCTAGTGGCCCTGATTACAGCAATATTATGTTTTTCGTAGGCTAGTGTGATAAAAAAAGCCCTATCTATCTTTATTTCCTCAAATTTTTGAGCTTTAATGCTATCCATACTTTTGTTGATTTCAATCCACACAGGCTGAGGGTATATCTCTATCGGCAAAGTCGACTGATATTTATACCCTACACCACTATGTGGAAAGGGTATTATAAGTTTGTTTTGGAAAAAATTCATGTAACACCGCGAAATATTCGTCGGAGACCCCCAATGTGGTATACCAATCTTCATATCTCGGCGAGATAAAGCGATTTTGAGATGTGTGTCCGTCCGTGTGTCCGTCTGTCCATTATAAATTGTAATCAAACTGCAGGCCGCAATTATGGACCGATCGCGACGAAATTTGGTATGGAGGTCGGTTTCACATCAGAATAGATCGCTATTTTAATTGGTGATGATCGTGAAATATTTAGTGGTTGAAATGGACCAAAAACATAATTTTTATCAGATTTTGTAGATGCTCTGTAGGTCGCAATAATAGGCAGATCGCCTCGAAATGAGGTAAGAGTATATGACAAAGAAGATGCTTGCAATTTAAGATGGCGATCAGATAATATTTAGAGGGCTAAATGGACCAAAACTTTTGTGTGAAAATTGTGAAAATTTTTAATATAGAGCTTATATCTTTATTCCTGGAAGAGACATTCTGGGCAAGTAAGCTATACATGGAAGAGGAACACTTGACCTTTCTATTGATGTCAATTGTGTTGGTGTACATAATAAGATTACAGAGTTACAGCCTAATATACCCTGTTCTTTGTTTGTAGTGTAATCATAAACACACTATAGGTCGCAATTATAGCTCAATAATCACGAAATTTAGCACGAGGTAAGATGCTTACTGTTGTGGATGATGATCTGATAATATTTAGCGGGAGAAATTGACCATTACTTTTGTATGAAAAATACAAAAAAAAATATTTTTGGTCTATATTTTATTTCCTGGAGGGCATATACCGGCAAAGTACACTACATATGAAAATAGAACTACTAATCTTCCCCCCGATGAAAATTCCAATAAAGTGTCTGCTAGATAATGGGCCTACTGCTTAATATATAATGGGTTTTGTGTAGAGAACCACATTTTCACATTCCCAGTTGTTGCATTATTGCAAATTACATGGTGCCCTAACGTTTTAATTGTCCAATTGGATTTTTATACATACATTGCAGCATGGGTCGCTTTGCCACCTTTTTTCAAAACGATTCCCCAGCCAGGGAAAATCAAATTTTCAACGGCTGCAAAATATCCTTCAGTTAGGTTTTTGACATTTTCTGAGTATTTTAGTCATGTAAAATTACTCGACAAGTGGTGTCTTAGGACACGCCGTTCGGACTCAGAGATAAGCTGTGGGTTCCATATCATTGAGCGTTGTCCCTTTTGGGGTGTTTGTGAAATTATTATTATGTTATTATTTAAGCTTGGTGTGATACAGTGTTCCATAAAGAAATTGTGATATGGGTAAATCCTGCGTGACGAACGCTACATTTGTACGCGTTTTCGGGCAAAAATATTAAAATTTTTTGAACTTTCCAGACAGATGCATTGAATCTATACATGGTATTTAATAGAATTTGAGAGCACTTTCAAATGCTATAAAAATTTTTTTAACAAGTATAATTAGCGGAAAAAATTGATTATAAGTTATTGTGACGCACGCTACAAAGAGTGGAAGTAGCTTCCGACGTTGTGGTATGTTTTAATAATTTTTAGCAAATTTTGCATAATAAAGCACACAAAATGAAAATTTTAAAAGAAAGATGAATATAAGAGATTTCTAAAACAATTAATTTTTAGGCAAAAAATTTTGTATTTTTTTCCAAAATCAGCGAACCTAATGTGACGCACGCTACGTGATGCACGTTACATTTTTTCCAGTATATAGTAAATAAAAACCAGTGTATTTATTTTAACGAAACAATGTATATTTCTTGTAAATAACGTTATTTAAGTCATGTTTTATGTTCATAAATAAGTTGATCAATGCGTATATGTTTATAAATAAATTTTATGTTTTAATGAATCTGACGTTAGTGCGATTTCGAGGGCTTTTTTTGTTATATGACGAAAAATAATGTTTGTTTTTAATTCCGGGAATGCTCTTAACGTTAGCCCATCTCTCCGAAAGAATTCCAGCTGATTTTTGTATATAACTACTGCTTACATATAAAATGAAAATACGATTTGTATTCATTTTTGCCAATTTAAAAAAAAATCATGGGCATTATTAAGGACAATATTGTGAGCTTTTACCATTTTCCAAATTTTTTTCTTTACGACAGCTCCGATTCCGTCTACTGCACCCTTTCAGTGAGCAGTTGAAAAAATTCCACTAAAATTTTTCTTTGAAAAAGGGTATACTACTTAAAATGAATTTGTTTTTAAATAGACTTGCACATCCATCAGAAAATAAATATAACTTTGAAATATCATTTCATTTTTTAAGTTTCTTAACAATTAATTGAACTCAAATCGTGACGAAAACAGAATAAAACAAAAATAGAATACAAGAGAAAGTGAAAACAGAATTAAAAGGCAATTTTTTTTTATTTTTTGGGAGAACTCAAATCGTGACAAACGCTACAGAAATTAATGCACTGTATTTTTTTTTTATTATTGTAAATTTTTTTCTATTTCCTTAAAAGCAGGATATTAGTTTAATTTAAATTTATAGATTAATTTAAAAAAAAAAGAAATTTCTGCCCACAGTATAAAAAAAAACATAATTTTTCGTGACGAACGCTACACCACTTGGATCTGTTTTTTCATACCTAATTTCACTTTTTCCAAAATAGTAAAAGATATTATTTTCTGTCAAAATCTAAGAGAATTGAGTGAATAACAATATGGCTTTCGAGTTTACCACTTATGTTAACACTAAAGTAATAATATGAACATGTAAAAAATGTAAAATTTTTGTATAAAATTAAAAAACCTGAGGTAGGGTAGAATTTTGTAATAATTTTTGTGTTAATAATGATAGAAAAAAAAGTTTTTAACATGTTTCTAAAATTAGACATCCAGTCTAATCTTCTGTGATAAAATAAATTAATTTGGATAAAATAAAAAAATTTTTGACTGGTAGACTGTTTCTGGGATTTGCCCATATGTGGAAAGCTAATTCCCAGGGGTAAATGTGTAGGGTATTACATGGTCGGCCCCGTCCGACTATAGCCTTGGCTTACTTGTTTTTTACTTGTTTTATTTTATTTTATTTTATGCTTTGGAACACTTTTATCAAAGCAAAAAGTGTTCTGCAATTCGTTTTTCTTTGCACTAAGTTTTGCACGACCCCAACCATGCCACCAAATCGAATTTTATACTGCTTTACGACATCAATGAATTTTACAACATTTTGAGTGGATTGTAAATCCAAGTAAACGTCTTTATCGTCCCATCCCTGTTGACATGTCATTAACAATACAAAAAGAATAGCACACATTTCAAAACAAATTAAGAAATTACACCAAAAAGTTTAAAGAATTTTAAAAGCCCAAAAGCAAAATACATGCTCTTTGCTTAGTGCCAAGAAGTTTATATTTATTTATAGGTATAGCTGAGTTCTGCTGAATGTTTCCAAAAACTGGGGATGGAGGAATTCCCGCTAGATATATTGGGTTGTTTAGAGAAAGTCCCGGAGTAAGTGTCACAGTGCCAATTATCCCAAACCTGCACCTGGAAATACCTTTATCGAACATTGTTACTTTTATTTATCCATTATAAAAATGTTTTCAAAATTTTTTTTGTACAATATATTTAAAAATGTGCGAAAAAATCACCCACTAACACTTCCTTCGAATGCTTATTGCATATGTATGTGTAGTTATTTTTTTTTATAAAATCCCACTAATAAAAACTCATGTTTATTACTCCCCAATGCGGGTTATGTTAACAAGTCCATTGAGATAAATTTCAATAAAACGAATAATAAAGTCATAACAATTACACGCATCCTATAATACCCTCTTGTTAACATTTTCCTCTACTGAATCCGCACTTAATGTCAATGAATATGAGAAGAAAAAAAATAAACATCTCTTAAAGTACTCCGAATATATGCCTGACCTTAAAAACGGAAACATCAACTTATTATCGTTAAATTTAAGTGTTGTTAATATTAAGGAATCTAAAATGTTAAACAACAGCTATACGAATAAAAATAATAAAAACTTAATAAAAGCAAAAAAAAATTGTTTTGAGAATTGAATAAAAAGCAGCTTAGGAAAAATTAAAACATCATTAGTAAGATAATATTATTCAAAATTAAAGACAAACACTACATTCTCACTGGCTCAATGATATGGGACCTACTTAGGACCACTTGTAGAGAAGTTTTTCATGGCATAAGTAAACAGGAAATGTAAGCCACAATTACATTGAAGGGATTTGCCACCGCCGAAAATTTGACTTTCTGAGTACAAGGCGGACGTGCTTACCACTGCACTGCCCTGGCTCCTTAAAGAGTGGATAAAATTCAAATTCTACAGATAATAAAGAAATCTCTTCACGTCCAATTTATTATTATGAATATCCGTCTCGACCCTGCAATCACATCCTTTAACGTATACTTTTGTTTAAATGAGTAGCGCGATCTCATCCTTCCTACAAAGAGTTATGATGCTGCTGTCTATTTATTTGAGAGCGTTAATGTTGGCTTGGGGGAGAACTTGAACATTAACTTCTTTGAGCACGCTTCTAATGACTTCTGTTGCCAATCTCTGTATACCAGTGTTCATTACTGTAGTGTTTCTTGGCTATTTTTGGGTAAAATGGTTTTTCTCTGGGGTTTCTTCTCAGAAAGTCAGTTCTCTCAAGGCAGAGTCAAGTCCGAGTTTATCTGCCTTCTCCCGCCTGCATTTGCCGTAGGCTAAGTGTGTGTCGCAATACCTCGGCCACAAATGTCTAGTCAAACACATCAAAGGGAGAGGACAACCAGGTCTTTTTATAGAAGACCACAAGGTTTTCTATAGTAGAACACATGGTCTTCCTATAGAAGACCACCGCGTATTCTAATATGTCTATATATTCATAAGACCACCAGGTATTTTCATAGAAGACCACCAGGTCTTCCTATTTAAACCCAACAGGTCTTCCTATTGAAGACCTCCTGGAATTCCCACAGAGGACCCCTGGACTTCCTACAGAAGACCACCAGGTCTTCTATAGAAGGTCACAAGAAGTGAACAAGGACTGCTTATAGAATAGATCACAAGGTCTTCCTATAGAAGGCCACAAGGTCTTCCTATAGAAGGCCACATGGTCTTACTATAAAAGATCAAAAGGTCTTACTATAGAACATCACAAGGTCTTCCACTAGAAGACCACAAGGTCTTCCACTAGAAGACCACAAGGTCTTCCTATAGAAGACCACATGGTCTTCCTATAGAAGACCACAAGGTCTTCCTATTGAAGACCTCAAGGTCTTCTTATAGAAGACAACAAGATCTTCCTATAGAGGACCACAAGGTCTTACACTAGTAAACCACAAGGTCTTCCTATAGAAGACCACAAGGTTTTCCACTTAAAGACTAAAACGTTTTCCTATAGAAGACGACATGGTCTTCTTATAGAATACCACAAGGTCTTCCTATAGAAGGCAACAAGGTTTTCCTATAGAAGACCACAATTTCTTCCTATAGAAGACCACAAGTTCTTCATATAGAATACCACAAGGTCTTCATAGAGAATACCACAAGGTCTTCCTATAGAAGACCGCAAGGTTTTCATATAGAATACCACAAGGTCTTGATATAGAAGACCACAAAGTCTTCCTATAGAAGACCACATGGTCTTCCTATAGACGACCACAAAGTCTTCCTATAGAAGACCACAAGGTCTTCCTATAGGAGACCACAAGCTCTTCCTATAGAAGATCACAAGGTCTTCCTATATGAGATCACAAGGTATTCCTATAGAAGACCACAAGATCTTGCTATAGAAGACTACAAGAACTTCCTATAGAAGACCACAAGGTCTTCCTATAGAAGACCACAAGTTCTTCCTATAGAAGACCACAAGTTCTTCATATAGAATACAACAAGGTCTTCATATAGAAGACCACAAGGTCTTCCTATAGAAGACCACAAGGTTTTCCTATAGAAGACCACAATTTCTTCCTACAGAAGACCACAAGGTCTTCATATAGAATACCACAAGGTTTTCCTATAGAGGACCACAAGGTTTTCATATAGAATACCACAAGGTCTTGATATAGAAGACCACAAAATCTTCCTATAGAAGACCACAAGGACTTCCTATAGAAGACCACAAGGACTTCCTATAGAAGACCACAAGGTCTTCCTATAGAAGACCACAAGATCTTGCTATAGAAGACTACAAGAACTTCCTATAGAAGACCACAAGGTCTTCCTATAGAAGACCACAAGTTCTTCCAATAGAAGACCACAAGTTCTTCATATAGAATACAACAAGGTCTTCATATAGAAGACCACAAGGTTTTCCTATAGTAGACGACAAGGTTTTCCTATAGAAGACCACAAGGTCTTCCTATAAAAGACCACAAGGTCTTCCTATAGAAGACCACAAGGTCTTCATATAGAATACCACAAGGTCTTGATATAGAAGACCACAAAGTCTTCCTAAGAATACCGCAAGGTCTTCCTATAGAAGTCCACAAGGTCTTCCTATAGAAGACCACAAGGTTTTCCTATAGAAGACCACAAGTTCTTCCTATAGATGACAACAAGGTATTCCTATAGAAGACCACAAGGTCTTCCTATAGAAGACCACAAAGTCTTCCTATAGAAGACCACAAGGTCTTCCTATAGAAGACCACAAGGTCATCCTATAGAAGACCACAAGGTCTTCCTATAGAAGACCACAAGGTCTTCCTATAGAAGACCACAAGGTCTTCCTATAGAAGACCTATAGGAGACCACAAGGTCTACCTATAAAAGACCACAAGGTCTACCTATAGGAGACCACATGGTCTTTATATAGACGACCACAAGGTCCTCCTATAGAAGAACACAAAGTCTTCCTGTAGAAGTCCACAAGGTCTTCCTATATAAGACCACAAAGTCTTCCTGTAGAAGACCACAAGGTCTTCCTATAGACGACCACAAGGTCTGCCTATAGAAGACCACACGGTCTTCCTATAGAAGTCCACAAGGCCTTCCTATAGAAGTCCACAAGGCCTTCCTATAGAAGGCCACAAGGTCTTCCACTAGAAGACCACAAGGTCTTCCACTAGAAGATAACAACGTCATCCTATAGAAGACCACAAGGTCTTCCTATAGAAGACCACAAGGTCTTCCTATAGAAGTCTACAAGGTCTTCCTATAGAAGTCTACAAGGTCTTCCTATAGACGACCACAAGGTCTGCCTATAGAAGACCACACGGTCTGCCTATAGAAGACCACACGGTCTTCCTATAGAAGACCACACGATCTGCCTATAGAAGACCACAAGGTCTTCCTATAGAAGACAACATGGTCTTCCTATAGAAGACCACAAGGTCTTTCTATAGAAAACCACATGGTATTCCTCTAGAAGACCACAAGGTCTTAATACAGAAGACCACAAGGTCTTCCTGTAGAAGTCCACAAGGCCTTCCTATAGAAGTCCACAAGGCCTTCCTATAGAAGGCCACAAGGTCTTCCACTAGAAGACCACAAGGTCTTCCACTAGAAGATAACAACGTCATCCTATAGAAGACCACAAGGTCTTCCTATAGAAGACCACAAGGTCTTCCTATAGAAGTCTACAAGGTCTTCCTATAGAAGTCTACAAGGTCTTCCTATAGAAGACCACAATGTCTCCCTATAGAGGACCGCAAGGTCTTCCTATAGAAGTCCACAAGGTCTTCCTATAGAAGACCACGTGGTCTTCCTATAGAAGACCACAAGGTCTTCCTATAGAAGACCACAAGGTCTTCCTATAGAAGACCACAAGGTCTTCCTATAGAAGACCACAAAGTCTTCCTATAGAAGGTCACAAGAAGTGAACAAGGACTGCTTTTAGAATAGATCACAAGGTCTTCATATAGAAGACCACAAGCTCTTCCTATAGAAGACCACAAGGTCTTCCTATAGAAGGCCACAAGGTCTTCCTATAGAAGACCACATGGTCTTACTATAGAATATCACAAGGTCTTACTATAGAACATCACAAGGTCTTCCAATAGAAGAGCACAAGGTCTTCCACCTATAGAAGACCACAAGATCTTCCTATAGAAGACCACAAGGTCTTCCTATAGAAGACCACATGGTCTACCTATAGAAGACCACGTGGTCTTCCTATAGACGACCACAATGTCTTCCTATAGAAGAACACAAGGGTTTCCTCTAGAAGGCCACATTGTCTTCCTACAGATGACCACAAGGTCTTTCTATAGAAGACCACATGGTCTTCCTATAGAAGACCACAAGGTCTTCCTATAGAAGGCCACAAGGTCTTTCACTAGAAGACCACCAGGTCTTCCTATAGAAGACCACATTGTCTTCCTATAGAAGAACCAAGGTCTTTCACTAGAAGACCACCAGGTCTTCCTATAGAAGACCACAAGTTCTTACTTTAGAAGATCACAAGGTCTTACTATAGAAGATCACAAGGGTTTCCACTACCATGTCTATCTATAGAATACCACAAGGTCTTCCTGTAGAAGACCACAAGGTTTTTCCTATAGGAGACCACAAGGTCTTCCTATAGAAGACCACAAGATCTTCCTATAGAAGACCACAAGATCTTCCTATAGAAGACCACAAGGTCTTCCTATAGAAGACCACAAGATCTTCCTATAGATGACCACATGGTCTTCCTATAGAAGACCACAAGGTCTTCCTATAGAAGGCCACAAGGTCTTTCACTAGAAGACCACCAGGTCTTCCTATAGAAGACCACATTGTCTTCCTATAGAAGAACCAAGGTCTTTCACTAGAAGACCACCAGGTCTTCCTATAGAAGACCACAAGTTCTTCCTATACAAGACCACATGGTCTTCCTATAGAACACCACAAGGTCTTCCTATAAAAGACCACAATTTCTTCCTATGGAAGACCACAATGTCTTCCTATAGAGGACTACAAAGTCTTCCCATAGAAGAGCACATTGTCTTTCTATAGAAGACCACAATGTCTTCCACTAGAAGACCACAAGGTCCTCCACTAGAAGACCACAAAGTCATACTATAGAAGATCACAGGTCCTCCACTAGAAGACCACAAAGTCATACTGTAGAAGATCACAGGTCTTTCACTACCACAAGGTCTTCCTATAAAAGACCACTAGGTCTTCCTATAGAAGACTACAAGGTCTTCCTATAGAAGACCACAAGGTCTTCCTATAGAAGACCACAAGGTCTTCCTATAGAAGACCACAAGGTCTTCCTATAGAAGACCACAAGGTCTTCCTATAGAAGACCACAAGGTCTTCCTATAGAAGACCACAAGGTCTTCCTATAGAAGACCACAAGGTCTTCCTATAGAAGACCACAAGGTCTTTCTATAGAAGACCACAAGGTCTTCCTATAGAAGACCACAAGTTCTTCCTATACAAGACCACATGGTCTTCCTATAGAACACCACAAGGTCTTCTTATAGAAGACCACAATTTCTTCCTATGGAAGACCACAATGTCTTCCTGCAGAAGTCCACAAGGTCTTCCTGTTGAAGACCACAAGGTCTTCCTATAGAAGATTACAAGGTCTTCCTTTAGATGACCACAAGGTCTTCCAATAGAAGACCACAATGTCTTCCTATAGAAGACCGCAGTACCAAGTCTATCTATAGATGACCACTGGGACTTCCTATAGAAGTCTACCAGAAGAGAACCAGGACAGCTTATAGAAGACCAGCAAGACTTGCTATAGAAGACCGCAGGGTCTTCCTATAAAAGACCACCAGAGCATTATGTTGCTGCACCACCAAGTCTTGTAATAGATTTATTTCTATAGAATACCACCAGGTCTTTCTCTAGCTGCTCACCAGGTTTTCTGACAGGTGTCCATTAAATCCTCTTCAGAATATAGATAGGTGTTCTTAGTAGACAACCAAGCATTCTTCTAGAAGACCATCAGGTCATAAGGAACCACCAAGTTTATTTTAGAAGACCTTATCTTTCTATTGAGGATCATCAGGTCTTCCTATCAGCTACCATTTGGTCTTCCTATACCACCTGCTTATAGAAGACCAAAAGCAGGTTTTGTTTTAGAAGACCTCCAGTTATTTTTATAGATGAACACCAGGTATTCTTGCATAAGATCACTAAGACTTCTTATGAAAGAAAATCGCCTTCCTATAGAAGACCACCAGTAACTCTTCTTATAAAAGACCATCAGGCTTTGTTATAGAAGACAACCAGGTATTCTCGTAAAAGACCAAGTCGTCTTTTTATAGGAAACAAAGTGGTCTTCTATAATAGGCCACCCACCAGGTCTTCTTCTTGCAGCTGTTAATCGGAATGCCTTGCTGTTAATCAGAATATCATACTTATGTATATCCGTTTCCGCAAGGATTCACTATGAAAATATCAATTTAATCTTTATTTTATATGTCTCTTTGCTGTGTGTTACACTTCTTGTTCATTCTTTGCTCGTTTAAAACTTGTGCATAATCGGCTTAATTGATGAATAAAGTGTTGACGCGGAAATAATCAACAATCCTCTTCATATCCGCTATTTTATATTTCTCCCATACCACCACACACTTCTTTTGATCGATTGAAAAAACAGCTATTTCTTCTTCATTCTGCTCCTTACGTTTAAATGCCATAATGCGTTACATGGGAACAATAAACGCCTTTTGTATTTTTTTTCGGTGTGGAATGATGGATAAGGAATAAAGCTGTTGAATGTAATGATGATGATGGATGTTATGAATTTTTTCGGGAGTAGTGCTTTTAATATGAAAATCAATAATTTGTGGTTATTTTGTCTTTGAAAAATAACTTAACAATGCATTAATTGATGGAAAATTTTAATGCGATAGACCGCATCACAATGTTAACAATTGCAATGACTCGCCTAAAGTTATGCATCAAACATGAGAAATGTTAGGGTTCATTAGGTATGACTGAAAGTATGCATGACACTTTAGCAGCAGATCATTAAAGTGAAAGAGGATCATACAAGCAAAGTCACACAACCTATAACTTGAACTGATAAATATGTTATCAGACCATGTGTTTTTACTTTTGTTCTGTGGCTTTTTTCACATCAAAAAGATGTGCAAGTCATGTGATACGTATGAACATGTCAATGCAACAAACTGATATAACAATACACATTGAAAACGTGATTCCGTTTTAGTCTTTTGGTTTGCTCAACCTTCACAATGTTTATGCCTAAAAGTATGTATCACACTTGATCAAAATGTCATTCCTGCAAATATTCGAGAGATTTTCCTACTTGCAAACCACCACATTTTTAACCATCACCTAATGTCTTTATCCTGTAATTAATTAAGATATTTGTATTCCGCCAGCTGTCCCCTAATCTGTTCTGCATATTCCCCAATTTCAACAAATTGCAACCATTTTTTATACCCTCCACCATAGTATGGAGGGTATATTAAGTTTGTTTTTCCGTTTGTAACGCATTGAAATACTCATTTGCGACCCTATAAAGTATATATATTCTAGATCAGGGTAAAATTCTGAGTCGATCTGTGCGCGTCCGTCCGTCTGTGGTAATCACTCTAGCATCCACAAAAATGGAGATAGGACGCTGAAATTTTGGGAAAATGCGTCTTTTGTTTGCAGGCAGGTCAAGTTCGATGATGGGCTATATCGGTCCACGTTTTGGTATAGCCCCCATATAACGGTACCCCCCGATTTACGGTATTTTTAGCTACATTTTCAGACCGATTTAAGTCTAATTTGACATTTAGTGCTCTTAAGCGTCCCTAAACTTATATAACAAAACTTGTGGACATAGGTCCACGTTTTGGTATAGCTCCCATATAACGGTACCCCCGATTTACGGTATTTTGCCGTTTTTAACTACATTTTCAGACCGATTTAGCTATAATTTGACATTTAGGGTTCTTAAGTGCCAATAAACTTATATAACAAAACTTGTGGACATAGGTCCACGTTTTGGTATAGCCCCCATATAACGGTACCCCCGATTTACGGTATTTTGACGTTTTTAGCTACATTTTCAGACCGATTTAGCTCTAATTTAACATTTAGGGCTCTTAAGCGTCACTAAACTTATATAACAAAAGTTGTGGACATAGGTCCACGTTTTGGTATAGCACCCATATAACGGTACCCCCCGATTTACGGTATTTTGAAATTTTTAGCTACATTTTCAGACCGATTTATCTATAATGTGACATTTAAGGTTACTAAGTGTCAATAAACTTATATAACAAAAGTTGTGGACATAGGTCCACGTTTTGGTATAGACCCCATATAACGGTACCACCCCGATTTACGGTATTGTGACGTTTTTAGCTACATTTTCAAACCGATTTAGCTCTAATTTGACATTTAGGGCTCTTAAGCGTCACTAAACTTATATAACAAAACTTGTGGACATAGGTCCACGTTTTGGTATAGCTCCCATATAACGGTACCCCCCGATTTACGGTATTTTGACATTTTTAGCTACATTTTCACATCGATTTATCTATAATGTGACATTTAGGGTTATTTAGTGTCAATAAACTTATATAACAAAAGTTGTGGACATAGGTCCACGTTTTGGTATAACCCCCATATAACAGTACCCCCGATTTACGGTATTTTGACGTTTTTAGCTAAATTTTCAGACCGATTTAGCTATAAATTGACATTTAGGGTTCTTAAGTGTCAATAAACTTATATAACAAAACTAGTGGACATAGATCAATGTTTTGGAATAGCCCCCATATAACGTTACCGCCCGACTTCAGGTATTTTGACGATTTAAATCGCATTTCTAGACCGAATTAGCTATAATTTGATATTTGGGGTTCTTAGTGACCAAAAAACTTATATTCGAAATAATTATGAACGTAAGTAAATGTTTTGGTATAGCCCCATATAACGGTACCTCGGTATAACGGATTTCGGTATCCCCATATAACGGATTTTCGGTATATTGAGAATTTTACCTACAAGTTTTAACCGAATTATCTGTAATTTGAACATTTGACATTTGAAATTCTTAGTGGTCACCACACCTCTCCACCAAAAATTGTCAAGAAAGGTCGATGTATTGATAAAGCTCCCATATAAAAGTACCTCCCGATTTTCAGTAATTTGATGATTTTAACTACAATATTAAACCGATCTATCAGTAATTTGACATTTGAAGTTCTTAGTGGTCACAGCACCTCTCCATAAACAATTGGCAATTTTAGCTAAAATTTTTAACCGAACTAACTGTAATTTGACATTTGAAGGTTGTAGTGGTCACCACACATCTGCATCAACAATTTTCAACACAGCCCCAATATAACGATACTTCCCGATTTTCGGTACTTTGAGGATTTTACTTAAAATGTTTAACCGAACGTAGGTCCATGTTTTGGTATAGCCCCAGAACAAACCTCCCAATTTTCCGTACCTTAGCCTTATTTTTTGGACGAACTTTCTGTAATTTGAAATTTAAAAGCCAACAAAAATTGTTCATTTAAATTCATATTTTCGTATAGCCCACATACCTCCGAACTAGCTGTTAATGACATTTGAAGTTCCCACGTTATGTACCGATTTTCGGTATTTTGAGGATTCTAGCTACAATTTTTAACCGAATTAGGAGTTATTTGACAATAAAGGCTCCCATCAAAACTGTCAACATAGGTCCTATATAACGGTACCTCCCAATTTCTATCCCACCAAAAATTGTCAACATACATAGCACCATAAAAAGGGCCTACCGAATGAAACATTTTGTGTACATTATCTGACATTTTAACGTACCCACTTAAAGTTGGGGACAGGAATCAAAACTAATTATTCCATTTTAGTTCAGAATATTTTATGGTGGAGGGTATGAAAAGTTCGGCCCGGACGAACTTAACGCTTTTTTACTTGTTTCATTTAAATCCAATTGCTGTTTTTACCAATAAACTTAATTGCTTTGATTTTGGGTTTGTTGGTTTACTGTTTCTCCATGACAGAGAAATGAGCCTTTTGAATCGAATTTGAAAACGGAATTTAATTTTGTTTGATTGAAAAATTTCTACTTTTATTGTTTGTCACATAGAGAAAACTATTGCCGCCCATACTTTTGTTGGATATACTCACAATCACTTGCTATACTCGCCCGTTGCTTTGAATCATTAACCAAACATTGTTGTTAAATTTGTTGTTTATTTGAAATCCAACAACGCTGCTAAATTCCATTCATTTTATTTGCTAGGTTAGGCTTGACCTGGCTGGACACACACAATGACCCAGTCTGCATGGTGTTGGGAAATTGGTTGCCATTTGGAATGAATGAAAAAGAGTTGTTTTTAATTTATTTCAAGTCATGTCCGCTAATGGATTTGTTTGCGACTGCGGTTAACTTGTTTATTTTTGACCAATAATTATTTTCGAAGTCACTTCGCTGCAATGATTTTCTGTGGCGACTCAACATATGTGTGTTTTTGTTGCCGCTGTTGTTTTTTAATTAAAAATAAATTTTATTTGAAAATAAAATTTCAAATAATGAAAATAATATCAAGTGGAATAAGAACACGAACAAAGAAAATGATGAAAATACGGTTAGACAAGAATTCGGTAATAAAATTAAACTACCAGCAAATTATCAAACAATATTTTTAAGAAGCCCCGTAAGTCTTCCATTTAATGTATCCTTCCTACAATGTTATTTCTTCCTCTAATCCTTTGCGCCAGTTTGCTTAAGTCATTCCTGTTTTATCTAAAAAACATCCCCAATAATAAATTGGAAATAAATCACAAGCAAATTGCATAAATATCGAAACAAACAACAAGGAAATGGTTGTTTGCTTAAATGAAAAATATCTGATTTTATGCAGAACTGTATCAATAATCATTAATTTATATAGAAGAAAGAATAACGGAAAAGTATTCGTAGAAACTTTGATTAAAAATAGATGGCAAAGAGATACAAACAACTAAAAACTTTTAGAACTCAAACTCAAACGAACTCTGGAAAACTATGTTCTAATTACACAGAAAAATAAAGAAAATAAAACCAATTACAGTTCATAAATTTATTTATTTTGTTGCTGAATATTAAAATATATGTATTTTTCATCAATCTGAAGAGAGAACTATATTGTATTGAATTGTATTGAACTAGATATCAGACGAAAATGGGGCAGTTTTGTTCTATAGTGACTATATTAAAACGTAAAACTATAGCGATAATTCTGTGAAGAAATATGTCATAGCTCCAATGGAGACTAAATAATGTGAGTGAGAATAATATGGGTAATAATCAATTACACTGTGTGTAATTTTTGGGTAATGTTTTATTAACCATATTCTGTCTCCACAGCGTGATAGATCACCAAAAATGAGAAGACACGTGTCTCTCCGTTGTTCCCTATCTCATCAACTTTCGCGGCTATAGGCCTCCAAGGGTTTGAGGCTTTGATGTAAAAAGGGTCATTTAGTAAGGGCTGTATCTTCCAAACCGTAAGAAAATTTGAATTTATCTCAGTGGCAAAGTTGTATCTCTGGTCTTAAAGAACAAAAATTGTGAACAAATATAATCCATCAAACTTCATATGCAAGGTCAAAATCACCATGGTCAAATTTCTTTTAAAATTTTGTCTCAAGTTTGTTATACAGCTATCAAACCGATTAAATTTGAAGCAAACAACCAACTAGAAAAATGTACCTCAGATCTCAATAAACATCTTTCTAGAATATACGAACTCTGTAGAAACGGATCTGAATGGTCAAATAGCAAAACAATTGTGATTTTTATCCTCTTTTCTCGGCTTCTGCTCCATTTATACTAAACCGTTTAAAATTCAAGAAAACAATCAACCACAATAGTGTGGCAAAGGCATCAATAAACAACTTTCCGGAACATGTCTATGAACGGTTCTTAATGGTAAAAATAGCAAAATTCTTTTGAAAATATCCAATTATTATACTTTTTTCTCCGACTCTGGTCCAAAGGATACAAAAATTAAGGATACAGTCAACTACACAAATATACCTTACCCAGCAAAATGTTCGATGCCAAAGATGCCATTCAATCATGGGTGAAAGTGATCCGGCATGTCATCTTTTTAGCATCTTCATCGATGAATTTTATATGAGCGTGGACCCTAAAAGATGCTATTCATTTTTGGATCCAAAGCATGTCATTTACACCATTGCTTTGACATGTCATTTTCACCTATGCTTTGGCATGTCATTTCCACCAATGCTTTGGCATGTAATTTTCACCAACCCTTTGCAATGACATTATCATTACGACAAGAGTTTTAACAACTTTGGTTGCGATTTCGAGTCTCCGACAACATCAAGACTATTGTAAATAATTAATCTTATATATTTAGAAAAAATTTTATAAATAAAAATACAAAATTCATGTCTATTCGATCGATGGACTGGGTTAAAATGCTAATGAAAAGATCGGATCTTTCACGACTTCCTTTGCATGGGTTCAAATGCTGATGAAAAGATTGGATCTTTCACGACTTCCTTTGCATTGGTTCAAATGATAATGACAAGACCGGATCTATCACGACTTCGTTTGAACCAACGCAAAAGATGCCATGAAATCACGTCATCGCATGGAACCCCTTCCTTCAAATTTTGCTGGGTTAGATTTCAACAAACAAGTTCCTGGAACAAATGAAGATTCTAGGAACGATTCTTCAAGCTCAAAATTCGATTGTTTTAGATCATTCTGTCCTGTTCAGGTCCCTAAATAACATACCTTTCCAAACCTGAGCAGGGGGAATGTTAAAAATAATTTAATTGTTCCTGAATTTCAGCCCTAAGAATCAGTCCTAGAATCTTCATATGTTCTAAAAAGTTGTTTATTGAAATCTTAGGTAAATTTTTGTGGTTGACGGTATCCTTAATTTTTGAGAGAAAAAAGTGTAAAAATTGGATATTTTTAAATTTTTTCTATTTTTACCATTAAGAACCGTTCATAGACATTTTGCATGTTCCACTATTGTGGTTAATTGTTTTCTTCAACTTTGAACGATTTAGTATCTATGGAGAAGAAGCCGAGAAAAGAGGATAAAAACCGCAATTGTTTTGCTATTTTGACCAGTTAAATCCGTTTCTACAGAGTTCGTATATTCTAGAAAGATGTTGATTGAGATCTGAGGTACCCCAGCAAAATGTTCGATGCCAAAGATGACATTCAATCATGGGTGCAAGTGATCTAGCATGTCATCTTTTTAGCATCTTCATCGATGAATTTTATATGAGCGTGGACCCCAAAAGATGACGTTCTTTTCTGGATCCTAAGCATGTCATTTTAACCAATGCGTTGACATGTCATTTCCACCAATGCTTTGGCATGTCATTTCCACCAATGATTTGACATGTCATTTTCACCAATGCTTTGACACGTCATTTTCACCCATGCTTTGACATGTCATTTTAACCAATACTTTGGCATGTCATTTTCACCAACCCCTTGGCATGAAATTTTCATGTCTTGTTTGGAAAATGGAAATGCTGTATTAAAATATGGTTTTCATGAAAAACAAAACTCTTTATTAATTCAAACGAATTCATGAAATAGCTACAATTAATTTATCAGTTTAGTTTTTCAAAAGTTTACATCCAAAATTGCAATGTAATCACCACCGCTGCAACGCAAAAGATTACTTCCTCCGTTCTCCGCAACTGTTATTCTTTCATCTTACAAAAGTTTTTTTCAATTATCTTCCCATGGAACTCCAAATGCACTCCTTTAAATATTTTTATTTCGTAAATTACTTTTATTTTATAATTTTGTTATTTTATAACAACATTTTGGTAATTTATATTCTCTTGTTTAGTGACGGAAATATGTAGGGATCTACAACCCGGCTTGCTTTAGGGATCTCTAAGAACAAAATGTAACGAACGGGGAGGAGAGACTTTTTATGGAAAATGCCATTTATGCTTAATTAATTTATTTTTAATTGTTTCTTTCCAAAAGTAGTTTCTTCTTTATTTTCAGATTCTTGTTCCTTTTCGTTTCGGACTTTATTTTCAAATTCCAAGAAGCGAGATTTGATTGATTTCATTCTATGTATGTCAGATTTAGAACAGACAAGGGAACTTTTAAAATAGCAATGTGTGCAGTCCGATTCTATTTTTAGCTCGATGGTTGGGACTTCATATAATACAAATTGTTTAGAAGTTTTAGTTGTTTGATATGCAGGAAATGTAAGACAACATCACGACGATAGTTCTAACAACTTTGGTCTGTTCCAGAAACTGCAAGAATCTACTTATTTTTACTACGATAAAAAATTTTTCCTTTACGTTATCGGAAAAAATAGTAAAAATTAGTATATTTTTGCAGTACTGGAACATACCAAAATGAAAATAAACAGGTGTGTAAATAAAAACACAAACATCATCTCTATTGGATCGATGGAATGGGTACAAATGCTGATGAAAAGATCGGATCTTTCACGACTTCCTTTGTGGTTCAAATCCTAATGAAAAGATCGGATCTTTCACGACTTCCTTTGAACCAATGCAAAAGATGACATGAAATCACGTCATCGCAAAGAACCCCTTCCGTCAAATTTTGCTGGGTACATTTTTGTAGTTGGTTGTTTGCTTCAAATTTTATCGGTTTGATAGCTGTACAACATAACTTGAGAAAACATTTTAAAATAAATTTGACCATGGCGATTTTGACCTTGCAGATGAAGATTGATGGATTATATGTGTTCACAATTTTTGTTCTTTAAGACAAGAGCTACAACTTTCCCTCTGAGATAAATTCAAATGTCCTAACGGTTTGGAAGATATTGTTCTAACTAAATGACCCTTTTTACATCAAAGCCTCAAACCTTTGGAGGCCTATAACCGCGAAAGTTGATGAGATACGAAAAAACGTGTCTCGCCGTTTTTTGTCCTCTCTTTTTTGGTCTTATATCACGCTGCGGTATCAGAATATGGTTAATAATTTTCGTGTTGCACAGTGTTACCGAAAATCAAGAGGCACCCTTCTATGGGGGACATATCAAAACGTTGACTTGTGCGACCAAACTCTGAGAGAATAACACTGTGCCACAAATTGGAACTCAAGCTCTGTGCGGTGGAAAATTCCTTTTGGAGATGAAAGCCCTCAGTGAGTATATTAAGAACCCAAAAGGAAATTTTCCCCATAGGTCAAGTTTCTGAGATATCGCGCGATGAATTTTTTGAATTTTCGCCTGTGATGCTTGAGAAAATAGCTTTATATCTCTGTTTGCCGTTATTGTAGCTTCATTTTGAGATTACATGTATTCAGTCAAATCGAATGGCGAATCTTTTTGTAGAACATTTCATTCTTCTAACTCAATTCCTTTCATGTCCTTTTCGTCCTTTCTTTCTTGAACCGTAGTAAAAGTACCACAAGATGAGATTTTACAGCATCCAAATATTCCACAAAAATGTTGCTCAGAGAATTTTAGGTATGGTTCCCATTGACAACTAATCGATATTGTCACGTTTTCATTGTCTTTTTTGACATTTACCCGATTTTTGTTCAGAAAAAACCTATGTTTTATTTTTCTGTATATTCGTAATTTGTTATTTATTGGTAGGTAGACATACCCATTGGTTATTGCTTATATTGACATCTGGGATGTATCTGAATTTTTTACCATATATAGCTCCCGATTGCTGAACACGTTAATGACAAATTTTCTTGGCGAATAGATCCGGTTATCTAATATTTTGAACCGGATATAGGGATATAAAACCCGGATTTTTTTTACCGATTTTAAGTAACCGATTAAGGTTATATGTATACCATTAGAAAGCTAATAAAATTGCCAATCAGGGAAAATAAATTTTTTGACAGCATCTTACCTGAGTTCGGTGCTAAAACAAAAAACCCGTATTCTTGAATCGTTTTTAAGGAAAAATGTCACTGCGCGTAAATAAGAAGATCAAAGCTTGATGGGTGAAATATTATTTTTGCCGATGAAAGTGGATGAAGTTAATATTATGAACCCGGAAGGACAGTTATGCCGTAGGTCAAACTTCTGAGTTATAGCGACATGGATTTATTTTACGGGTTTATTGTCGTGCTCTTAAAGTTCACCAAGAATGTATGCATCACGCCATAACTCAGAAGTTTGACCTACGGCATAACTGTCCTTCCGTGTTCATAATATTAATTTCATCCACTTTCATCGGCAAAAAGAATATTTCACCCACCAAGCTTTGATCTTCTTATTTACGCGCAGTGACATTTTTCCTTAAAAACGATTCAAGAATACGGGTTTTTTGTTTTAGCACCGAACTCAGGTAAGATGCTGTCAAAAAATTTATTTTCCCTGATTGGCAATTTTATTAGCTTTCTAATGGTATACATATAACCTTAATCGGTTACTTAAAATCGGTAAAAAATCCGGGTTTTATATCCCTATATCCGGTTCAAAATATTAGATAACCGGATCTATTCTCCTAGAAAATTTGTCATTAACGTGTTCAGCATATCGGGAGCTATATATGGTAAATATTTCAGATACATCCCAGATGTCAATATAAGCGATAACCAATGGGTATGTCTACCTACCAATAAATAACAAATAACGAATATACAGAAAAACAAAACATAGGTTTTTCCTGAACAAAAATCGGGTAAAAGTCAAAAAAGACAATGAAAACGTGACAATATCGATTAGTTGTCAATGAGAACCATACCTAAAATTCTCTGAGCAACATTTTTGTGGAATATTTGGATGCTGTAAAATCTCATCTTGTGGTACTTTTACTACGGTTCAAGAAAGAAAGGACGAAAAGGACATGAAAGGAATTGAGTTAGAAGAATGAAATGTTCTACAAAAAGATTTGCCATTCGATTTGACTGAAGATATGTAATCTCAAAATGAAGCTACAATAACGGCAAACAGAGATATAAAGCTATTTTCTCAAGCATCACAGGCGAAAATTCAAAAAATTCATCGCGCGATATCTCAGAAACTTGACCTATGGGGAAAATTTCCTTTTGGGTTCTTAATATACTCACTAAGGGCTTTCATCTCCAAAAGGAATTTTCCACCGCACAGAAACCTTGTTGCACAGTGTAATTTAAACATTCTCCCATTCTTCCAAACCAATCAGCTATTTCGGTTATATAATGTGCTTAAGACCTTACAATTCCCAAAATCGGGAGAACCTCTTAAAGTCTTCTATGGACAGAAGACCCCTTAGGGTCTTCTTTAGACAGCAGACCAGCCTTTTTTTCGGTCAGAACTCTTTTACAGACAAATATTTCAACAGATCGTCTATATACGAAACAAATTTGAGGTCTTTTTTAGACGCAAGTATTCGCGACGTTTTCTATAGACAGAAGACCTCTTAGAGGATACATCTTGAGGTCTTCTATATACAACAGAGGACTTTAAGACTTTTATAGGCAGAACTCTTCTTCAGTGCTTCATCTTAAGGCATTCATCTTAAGAAAACCTGTAAAGCTCTTCTACAAACAACAGACCCCTAGACGTCATCTATGCATATGTTTTCATAAGACACAAGGCATCTTGAAGTAATTTTTGACAGAAGGCCTCTGGAGGTCTTCTATAGACAAAAGATCTCTTGACGTCTTCTATAGTCAAAAACCCGCTTAAGGTCTTCTAAGAACAAAAGAACTCTTAAACGCTTCTAAAAACAGGACACCTTTCGTGTTTTTTACACAGAATTCCTCTTGAGGTCTTCTATAGACAGAATACCTCTAGAGGCCTACTATAGACAAAATATCTGTTGAGGTATCCTATTGACAGAAGTCCTCTAAATGTCTGCCATAGAGGTCTTATATAAACAGAGGACTTCTGGAGGTCTTCTGTAGACAATAGACCCCTTGAGGTCTTCTATAGACTGAAGACCTGTAGAGGTCTCCTACAGACAGAAGACCTGTTGAGGTCTCTTATAGGCAGAAGTCCTCTAGATGTCTCCTATAGACGAAGAGCTCTTGAGGTCTTATTTAAACAGAGGACCTCTTGCGTTCTTCTGTAGACAATATACCTCTTGAAGTATTCTATAGACAGAAGACCTGTTGAGGTCTCCTATAGGCAGAAGATCTCTTGAGGTCTTCTATAGACAAAAGACCTCTTAAGTTATTTTATAGACAAAAGACCTCTTTAGGTCTTCTATAGACAACAGACTTCTTGAGATCTCCTATAAATAGCAGACCTCTTGACGGAAAACATGTTGATGTAACCTACAGACAGAAGACCTCTTCTATAGAATTTCTCTTAAGGTCTTCTACAGACAGAAGACGTCTTGAGGACTTCTATATATAGAATACCACTTAAAGTTTTCTATAGACAGAAGACCTCTTGAAGTCTTCTATATACAAAAGCCATCTTGAAGTCTTTTATAGACTGGACTCCTGAAGTCACGGCAATTTGGCGCTTGATGTCCCCACATGTTGAAATCCTCTCAGTTGGCATTTGATATATTCTATATCGAAAAGATCTTTACAGACGATATTCCCATAGGCAACCAGAAGATGTTCTCTTATAGAACGGCATTGTACGATACAATTGGCTGCAATTTGTCTGGTGTTGGAAATAGCTCGCATGATAATGACGCACAGTATATGTGGTTAAAATCGTTAAAATTCACTTGTATCTCAAATTAAATTTGAAAGATGTCCAACGAAAATTAAATACTCAATAGTCACAACCGCGAAAGGTATATATGGAGACTATATTTTCATCTGAACCGTCACCTAAAGGTGACGCAATGTATTATAGCTGCCATGACACAAAGCATGGGTTTGGTTGCGGATTTGTAGTTGGTCGGATGTTAAAACACCTGGTCTCCAGCTTCACCCCATTCTTCAACATCAGCTTTATTTGCGCTCATGCTCCCACTGAAGACAAGGACGAACAGACCAAAGGTATATTTTACGAGCGCTTAGAAGAAACTTATGACCGTTGCCCTGCCCATGATATTAAAATTATTCTAGGCCATTTTAATGCCAAAATTGGAAAGGAGAATATCTTTGGCCCAACAGTCGGGAAATTCAGTCTCCAGCTGCAAAAAACATGGTAGTTCGCAGTACCAGATTTAAGCATCTCGATATTCATAAGGGCACCTGGCTGTCGCCAGATCAAAGAACAAGAAATCAAATTGATCACGTTGTGATAGATGGAAGACATGCATCATGTTGGATGTACGATCGTTCCGAGGTGCAAACATAAACTCGGACCACTACCTTGTTGCAGCAAAGGTACGTACCCGTCTAAACGTTGCAAATAAAGCACGAACAGATACAACGCGGAAGTTGGACATTGGTAGCCTGCAAACACAACAGTTAGCCACAGCATATTCCACTCAATTAGCCCAATTGCTTAATGAAAGCACTCCTCGTCCCGATAACATATCAGCACAATGGCATAATATTGCCCACTCCATGCAAACAGCCGCAAAATCCATACTTGGATACCAGAGACCTCCACCAAGAAATGCATGGTATAACCAGGAGTGTCGTCCTGCTACCAAAGAGAAAAATGCTGCATATAGGGCTACTCTACAATCAGTAGCAACACGTAGCGCACAAGAGAGGTATCGGGAGAAAAGGAGAGAGGAGAAACGTCTTTTCCGCAGGAAAAAGAGAGAAATGGAAAGACGGGAGTGTGAAGAAAGAGACAGAATGAAGTCCGAACATTCTACCAAAGAGTGAAACATCAAACTGATGGCTTTGGAACTGGCACATCCTCCTGTAGAGACCAGCAAGGTAATCTGGTAACTAATACAGATAGCGTGCTAAGGATATGGAAAGAGCATTTTTCCAAACTGTTGGTATCCAATAGTAGCGAAGTCGACGAAGTCCAATCCCAGAAGATGGTATTGAATGTATACCACCCGGCCAAGATGAGATAAATACAGCAATAAATAAATACAAATAAAATAAACCGACTGAAGAATAATAAGGCAGCAGGAGCTGATGGCCTACCAGGCGAGCTGTTTAAAACCGGAGGCGACACGCTGATAAGGTGCATGCATCAGCTATTTAGATCCATCTGGGAGGAAGAACGCGAGCATCCTGCTCCCGTCCATGAGAAAGGAGATAAGACTTTATGCTCCAACTATAAGGGCATAAGTCTTCTCCCTATTGCCTACAAGATAGTTTCAGGGATATTGTGCGAACGACTAAAGCCCATGGTCAACGAAATAATTGGACCATACCAATGCGGCTTTATATATAGCAAGTCCACCATTGACCAGATATTTACCCTGCGGCAAATCCTGGAGAAGACCCAAGAGATGCACATCGACACCTACCACCTTTTTGTCGATTATAAAGCAGCCTTAGACAGCCCTCTACGTTCAAAGGTATTCCAAGCCATGCCTGAATTTGGGATCCCCGCAAAGCTCATTCAGCGTTGTAAAATGACTTTAACTGACACGAGGTCCTCAGTTAAAATAGGAAAGAACCTCTCCGAAGAGTTTTGTACCAAAAGAGGTTTCAGAGGATCTTTTCAACATCCTGCTAGAAAAGGTTATACGAGAGGCAAACGTCAAAAGAAGTGGCATAATCTACACCAAAAGCCACATGATACTTGCTTATGCTGAAGATATAGACATCATGGGACGATCAGTAAAAGAAGTAACCGATACCTTTATTAAGGTCGAAGGACAATCTGCTAAAATGGGTCTGGCGGTAAACGGCAAGAAGACCAAGTTGATGGTCTCGACGCGCAATGCGTCCATTAAGATCGGACCAACTGTTGAAGTTGGTTCCTATAATTTTGAGGTAGTAAAAGACTTCGTATACCTCGGCACCACCGTAAACACAACAAACGACATCAGTTGTGAAATAAAAAGAAGAATTGTATTGGCCAACAGATGCTACTTTGGCTTAAGTAAGCACTTCAAAAACAAAGCCACAACTCGTCAAACAAAAATAACGCTTTACAAACCACTGATACTACCCGTGCTGATGTATGGTTCCGAAGCCTGGGTGCTTGCGCAAGCAGATAAGGCAGTGCTTGGCATGTTAGAGAGAAAAATTCTTCGATAGATCTACGGACCAATCTGCGTTGACGGTGAATATCGACGTCGTATGAACCACGAGCTGTATCTACTATAGAACGACATCAATATAGTTAAACGTATCGAGATGCAGCGATTGCTTTGGATAGGCCATATAATAAGAATGAGCGATAATGAACCCGCTAAAAAGGCTATAAATTCCAGCCACATGGCGGAGCACGCAGAATTGGCAGGCCAAAGAACAGATGGCGCAAACAAATGGGTGAAGAGATGACAAGGCGAGGTATTCCAGAAAGCGAAGCACTAAACAGAGAAAATTGGAGATCTTTTCTTAGTTCGGTCTATGGAACAAATGTTCTGTAATGGGCCAGCTAAGTAAGTTTGTATACTGAGAAATTATGGAGGTTATGGAGGAAAAAGGATGTGTATTTTTAGTTTGTTTACTAGAAGGAACAAGGGGATTTCTCTCATATCAATGCATGCACCCCGATCCATATTAGCTCGGCGATATGGCACCTGCTTTTTTTCGGCGAGTTAGAACGGCGTGTCTTACGACACCACATGTAGAGCAGTTCTTCATGGGTGATATACAAACGGAAATGTCGCGACAACATTACACTGAAGGGTATTTTTGTCGCCATGGAAAATGTGATATTGACTGGTCGAACCCGAGGATACAGAGTGCAAGGTAGGCGAACTAAGCATTGCACCGCTGTGGCACCCCGTTTACCACATTTAAAGTTAAGAAAATCACAGAAATGGCTGAACTATGTGGACGTATGAATTCTATTGAAACAATTCTGTCAATCACATTTTACCATAAGTTCAAAAACAAAAACCATCAGTTTTCATTGCAAAGCCACTGAACTAGGCAAATCATCAGACGCTATGACAGCAACATTATCTACTGCGGGTAAAATAAGCTGGTCAAAAAGTGACATCTAACTTGTGTTCCATACAAACCACATGATATGGCCATATGTTTTTCATAGAAATAATCTGAAAACTTTCTTTCAGTTTTTGTGTTTATGGGTGTGAGTGTGGGTGGGTGTTTGTATTATACATGTGCAACAGTATAACTGTTTGTATCAACAAAACCGATATATTATATACATAACATATATAATATGATATAAATGTGGGATTGAGTGTAACAGTTTTGATATTGTTTGGGTTATGTATACTCACAATAACATAACTGATAGAAACCGTTCTGTATTGTATATGAACGAGTGAGAACTTTATTTGTTTTTTCTTTCTCAAGTATCTGTTGTGGAACAGATATTTTCAACTACTACAGATACCAACAGATACTATAGGTGAAACAGGTTTGTGCGAATAACTTCTAAGGAAAATTTCATAACAAATAAAATTTTTCCACAATTTTTTTTTATTTAGGTGATAAATATTTTAAAGACATGAACAGTTACAATTGAACCAACAGATACTATAGGTGTAACAGGCTTGTGGGAATAACTTCTAAGGAAAATTTTAATAAAAAATAAATTTTTTCCAATTATTTTTTTTATTTAGGGGATAAATATATTAAAGACATGAACAGTTACAATTGAACGCCCCAATTTGAATGCTTTTCTGGTTTCAGTGAGTGGAAGGTACGAGGGCTTTTATGAAAAATAGTTTTATTATATTCCAAAAAATTCTCCAGGTTGAGTTATACACTTTTTCAAACCAATTGTTGAAGCGCTTTTTTTGTGGTTATTTTAACCAATTTGTGTTAACCACTAACCAGCGCGGTTAGTGTCAGTGTTTTGTAAAGCGTTGTTTTTGTTTGAAGAGATGTGGCTTTATTCCTAAACTGCTTACCCAGCCCGAAGTTGCATCTGTTGGCCAACACTATTCTTCTTCGTATTTCACAACTGATGTTGTTGGTTGTGTTTACGGCGGTGCCGAGGTAGACGAAGTCTTTTACTACCTCAAAATTATAGGAACCAACAACAACAGTTGGCCCGATCTCTATGGACGCATTGCGCGACGACACCATTAACATTGTCTTCTCGCCGTTTACCGCCAGACCCATTTTAGCAGATTCCCTTTCGACTTTTTCAGTTACTTCCTTTACCGATCGACCTATGATGTCAATGTCATCGGCATAAACAAGTAACATATGGCTTTTTGTATATATTGTGCCACTACTTTTCACCTTCGCATCTCGTGTAACCTTTTCCAGCAGAATGTTGAAAAGATCACACGAGTGGCCATCACCTTGTCTGAAACCTCTTTTGGTACCAAACTCTTCGGAGAGGTTCTTTCCTATTTTAACTGACGATCGAGTATCAGTTAATGTCATTCTACAAAGCCGGATGAGCTTTGCTGGGATACCAAATTCAGACATGGCTTTGAATACCTTTGAACGTAGGGGACTGTCGAGTCGATCTGCATCTCTTGGGTATTCTCCAGGATTTGCCGCAGGGTAAATCTGGTCAATGGTGGATTTCCCAGGTCTAAAGCCGCATTTGTATGGTCCAATTACACTATCTTAGAACAAACAGTCTAATCTCCTTTCTTGTGGACAGAGCACAGGATGCTCAGGTTCCAAGAGTCGGGTACTCGTTCTTCCTGCCAGATGGTGCTAACTAGCTGATGAATACACCTTATCAGCGTGTCGCCTCCTGTTTTGAACAGCTCGGCTGGTAAGCCATCGGCTACTGCTGCCTTATGATTCTTCAGCCGACTTTTTGCTGTCTTTACCTCATCTTGACCGGGTGGTATACATTCAATACCATCTTCTGGGATTGGATCTGTGGTATCTTTGCCGTCATCGCTACTATCGGATACCAACAGTTTGGAAAAATTTTCTTTCCATAACCTGAGCACCGAGTCTATGTTTGCACTACGGAACGATTGTACATCCAACACGCTTGATGCATGTCTTCCATCTATCACAACGTGATCAATTTGATTTCTTGTTCTTTGATCTGGAGATAGCCAGGTGCCCTTATGAATATCGAGATGCCTAAATCTTGCACTGCTAACTACCCTATTTTTTGCAGCTGCAAAGTCTATCAGCCTCATACCGTTGTCAGATGTTTCACTGTGGAGACTGAATTTCCCGACTGTTGGGCCAAAGATATTCTCCTTTCCAATTTTGGCAATAAAATCGCATAGAATAATTTTATTGTCATGGGCAGGACAACGGTCATAAGTTTCTTCTAGGCGCTCGTAAAATATATCTTTGGTCTGTTCGTCCTTATCTTCAGTGGGAGCATGAGCGCAAATAAAGCTGATGTTGAAGAATTTAGCTTTTAATCGAATTGCAGCAAGTCTTTCATTCACTGGTTTGAAGCTGGAGACCAGGTGTTTTAACCTCCGACCAACTACAAATCCGCAACCAAACTCATGCTTTATGTCATGGCAGCTATAATACAGTGTATAGGCGTTGTTGTGACGTCTTTTCCATTCCATCGTATTTCCTGTATGGCAGCAATGTCGGCCTTGTACCTTTCAAGTACATCTGCCAATGCGTAAACTGCATTTTCTCTATAAAGTGTGCGAACCATTCCAGGTGCAGATTCGCAGATTCGCATGGTCCTTAAAACGTTTGCGGGGGTCGTCAACTTTAGAGGGATTTGCGGCACATGTTAGGGATATATATTTTTTGAGGAAAAAAATATATCATTCAGAAATAAACTATTCCCCATAAACGCTCCTTTATATGAATGACATGTAACCTCCCCCAAGTCCGAACGACGTGTCGCACACTAAAACACCGCTTATAGAGGCGGTACAATATGTGTGGCATTTTGTTAAATTTGAAAAAAAAGAAATAAAGCCCTAATAAACATGTGCCTTTTGATTTTAAAAACAAAAGATTGAGACAGATTCTCCTTTTTCAATGAATTTCCAGCGACCCCAAAAATTTTTGCAAGAATTCTACTTTCTGCGAGAATTTATGCATTTAGTCGAATAATGTGGAGACATTCAAATTGAAAATGTAACGAATTTTTATTCATGTTTTTCAAAATATTCAATCAAATGTGAAAACATGTTATTAAGTTAAATTCCAATAATTTATAGACATTTTCTTGTTTTGTTTACATATACCGGTGACACTAACATTACAAACAAAAACAAATTTCTACATGGTTGTTGTTGAGTTGTATTTGTTGTAGTATTTACTTTACCTTATTTGTTGTACCATGGTGGCCGGATGAATTCTATTGAAACAATCTTGTCACTCACATTTCACCATAAGTTCAAAAACAAAAACTTTCAGTTTTCATTGCAAAGCCACTAAACTGGGCAAACCATTAGACATCTACTACGGGTAAAAATAAGGAAGTCAAAAAGTCACAAACTTCTGTTCGAAACAACCCACATGATATGACCATATGTTTTTCATAAAAATTAGCTGCAACTTTCTTTCAGAATTTGTGTTTGCGTCGATGTGTGTGGATGTTTGTATACCATACCAGTGCATTTTAAGACCAAGGGTGTGCATTTTCATATGTGCACAAAGTTACAAAAAATTGCCATTGTTGCAAAGTAACATGGGGAAGCAGGAATGATGTGTTTATGTTTGGGAGGCACAGCATGTAATTTATGTAACCAAGATTTGTTACAATTGTTCCGTTTTTATTGCCTTAGTTGCTGTCGTTGTGTTTGGAATTCATTTGCACTATTAACTTGACATGTAACAAATAGTCAATTGGCAAAAACAACAACAGCGGATGTAGAGCATACATACGTACATATGTATGTATGTCAGTAAGGCAACAAGTAAATTGGCTTAATATAGGCCATAATAAAAACTTAATACTGTTGACATTCAAATGACATTATTTTCAAAGGATTTTTTTCCTGGTTTTGTGTAAAATAAAGTATAGAAGAGATTAGAGAGCACACTACGAATTGTAGACTTCTAATCATATATTTTAGAAAAGAAGAAAACATGTTTATACAATACCAGAAAGTCTTCTGTTCACGTACGCAGTGTTTATTTAAAATTATATAATTAATGTAAAGATTATTTATCTTATTACTCCAAATGACCCATTTTTTAAATCTGCGTTAATTGTTCATCACCTTCATCACTGCGTACGTGAACGTTTAGTTGTGCCATCACTGACACAAATGGTCGTTACCTTTCTCTCGCTCTCAAATCAAAATAAATTCTCCACTTGTTCAGACTTTTTGATCGTCCAACATTTTTCTAGGCAATAACACAGCACCAATCCCAGATGAAGGGATCGTATGTATACCGCCCAGCCATAGTGAGGTTATGACAGACCCTCCTAGAAATCTCATCTTCAGAGAGAACAATGACGGAGCAATTTGCTGGTACACACTTTTCCTAATAAGTAGAAACCTTCCAGAAGGCCACATACATTATCCATACTGTACTTTCAGTCATTCGTTTAATACCTTTATGACTACTATGAGATCGATTGCCTCCTAACATTTTGTATAGATGGCAATAGGTCATGTCTTACGACTGGAACACTGCTTACCTGAAACAATAGGAAAGATTTAAGGAGGGCCAAGCCACGATAGGTTTTTGGCAAATTTAAACAGGGTAATGGAATCTTAGCTGAGAATATACATCTCATGTATACCCACTAATCGGTGTCTTTTTGTGTGCTGCAGAATAGAATCGTTCAAAGTTGGGTGATCGCAGGACAGATGGCTAGGGGTATTCCAAATCCAGGTTCCATATGATATCTGATGTGCATGACTTTAGAGCCTTAAAGGCCGTATCATTATCGACAAAGATAGGCACGGGTCTTTTAACCGACTCTACTTATTTTCTTATAGCAATAGTCACTGCTTTAAAGACTCCACAGCTATCGTTAGGCTAACATCAATGTTTGATTACGGGATTTCAGCAATTGCCTTCCACCATATGTGTATATTGCCAAATTGGCCAAAGGGCATCTGCTTGGAGTAATTACAGAAAATGAGTCAAACATTAAAAAGGTGGGCAGATTCAAACTAAATATCAACAAGTATAAAATCGTTAAGTTCGGTCGGGCCGAACTAAAATAATTCGATTTCCTTCTTGTCCACAATTTTAACTGTAGATATTTTATGAACACAAACATTGGTGGACAAGTTTTGTGACAATTGGGAAATGGTTAAATTACAGGTAGTTCGGCGTTATATAGGCGCTATATCAAAACAATTTTTGGAGGAGAAGTTTTGTAACTACAGGGAATCTCAAATGTCAAAGTACAAGGAGTTCGGTCAAAAAATATTGCTAAACCCCTCAAAATATTGAAATCGGCAGGTACTGTTTTATGGGCTCTATACCAAAGTAATCAACTAACAGCTAGTTCGGCTCAAAATTTTATCTAAAATCTTCAAAATAGTTAAAAAGGGAAGGTACCTTTATATGGGGGCTGTACCAAACCTTGGACCTATGCTGATAATTTTTGGTGTAGAAGTTTTGTGACCACTGGGAACCTCACATGTCAAATTACTAAAAATAGCTAAAATCCTCAATGTATAGATAGTCAGGAAGTTCCGTTATATGTGGGCTATACTAAAATATGGACATATGCTGACAATTTTTGGTGGGGAAGTTTTGTGACCACTGACAATCTCAAATGTTAATTGCAGCTAGATCGGTTAAAATTTGTAGCTAAAATCCTCAAAAATATCGAAAATTGGAAGGTACCGTTACATGGGGCTATACCAAAAAAATGGACCTATGTTCACAATTTTTATACCCTCAACATTTATGCTAACGAAGGCATATACACTATCATTCGGGCAAAATGTGCCTCATCAAAATAATGGTTTTAGGCCCCAAGTATGTTTGGACGAAATGTGTTTCAGACAATTTGGAGTCGATTGAGCAATGTCCGTCCGTCTGTCTGGCTGGCTGGAGCGCACGATAACTCTCGAAGGGATGAACCGATTCGGTTCAAATTTTGGCTTTCGTAAAATTTTGCCCAAACTTAGTTTATGTTCAAAGATGGGCTATCTCGATCCACTCCTTCTGTACCTTCCACACAAAAAATCGAAAATGTTCGGAAAATTTGTGCGCACGATAACTTTTGAAGGGAGTAACCGATTTGGTCCATACTTTGCACATCGTGAAATTTGTACCAGACTTAGATAAGGTTTCAATATAGACTCAATCGGTCCACTCCTTCGGGTACCTCCCCCACAAAATTTCGGAAAAGTTCAGTTTAGGGCCATCTCTCGAATCGCTTTGATTTTTGTTTTAGCAACTTGTATTCACTGCGACGGTACAAGTTTCATTTTCGGCAAGTCATACTTCCTGAGAAAATAGCATGAAAGTTGCAAGAAAACCTATGACACCATGTGAGGTGATTGGAGCGCAAGATAACTCTAGAACGGATCTTCCGATTCGGTCCAAAATTTGGCCTTAGTAATATTTTGTCCACACATATTTCTGTTCGAAGATAAGCCATATCGGTCCACTCCTTCAGGAACCTCCCCCACAAAAGTTCAAAAATGTTCGGAAAAATTGTTCGTACGGTAACTCTTGAAGGGAGTGGCCGAATTAGTCCATACTTTACACATCCTAATATATCTACCAGATATAGATCAGGTTCAAATATGGACTTTATTTGTCCACTACATCTGATACCTCCCACACAAAATTTCGGATAAGTTCACTTTAAGACCTGATATCGAATCACTTTGATTTTTGTTGAAGCAACTTGCATTCGCTACCTAAATTACGACGACAAAAGTTTTTAGGGGCAAGCCCATACTTCTTGAGAAAACAGTCCGAACTGATCAGCCGAAGGGTGTAAAAACCCCCTATGGCACCATATGGTCAATGTCGATCCATTCCTTTTAGTATCTCCTCCGCAAAACTTTTGATCTTTAATCCTAATCAACATTTGTGTGGGTTCAAACGTCCAAAAATTTTAAAATCCGCTAAATGCATAAGCTTTTTGGGAAAAAATTGTTTCGATATACCCAGGCTAAGGGTATATCTCTGTCGGCAAAGCCGACTGATACTTTTTTACTTGTTGGTTAAGAAGCGACCACGGGGAAGCTCAAATGTTAAATTACAGCTAGTGCGGTTACCAATTGTAGCTAAAATCCTAAATACCTAAATCGGGAGGTACCGTTATTTGGGGTCTATACTAAAACGTGGGTCGATAAAGTCCATCTTCAAACTTGACCTGCCTATGAAAAAACGCTAGGGTGCAAAACCATAGCGGCACAGCTTAATTTTTGTGGACTCTAGGGTGATTTCAACGGACGGACATGATAGATCGACTTATAATTTTATCCTGATTAAGAATATATATATACTTCATATGGTCGCAAATGCGTTACCAAGGGGAAACAAACTAAATATATGATTACCCTCCATACTATATAGCAGCTTGAGTCCTTCACATGTCCAAACTCTGAAACTCGCCGGTACAAAAGCCGTTCTCCGGGATCACGTTCAAAGCTGGCCGACGCGAGCTTTTCATGGCCCCGGTTTATTGAAATTGACACAGCCCCTTACACCCTTGACAGTTTGGTGGCTTATATGTGACACCAGTCATTTCTTCGACAAGAAAAGCTCGATATTTATTAGTTAGTTTTAATATTTCAAAAATATTCTTATTCAATCCTTCATCCATTCATGTTACAAGCTCCACAAGTTTTTCCACATTTATCTAAACAATTTACCATTCAATAGACATTCAAAAACAATGTCTAACACACATTGAAATAATTTGATTGCCAAAAATTTAACAAGGCTCCCTTTCTTAGTTGCTCATTTGAATACCATTCGAAGTAATTAGACATTATTTACTCTAACTGGAATGTTTACCAATTATGGTCACGCTGCACTGTGGTCTAACTGGTATGGAAAGAGCGACCAAAAATACTTTCTGTGCAGATATCAATACGAAAATCTCAGTAAAGGCTACTTTAGCAACACAAATAAAAAGAAGCAAAAACATCAATATAGGTCCAACTGTAGATATAGCCCCCCATAGAACAGTACCCCCTTATTTCTGGTTTTTGGAAGTCTCGACCACATCTTTCAATGAAATTGGATAAAATTTTGCTATCGGTATTACCTTGTGTTAGGAAACCTTCTTTCAAAAAATTTTTGAATTGGGTCCACGTTTTGATAGGGTCTCCATATAATGGTACCGCCCAATTTTCGCAATTTTGAAAGCTTTATATAAATTATTAATTCGAAATGGCCGAATCTTTCCTGGAGGTAGGCTACCCCCACAAATTTGGAGATTAATGTAGGTCCACAACATGAATCCCAAAACTGCATAAAAATTAAGTTAATACATTGTTTTTCAATATTCGAATTAAGTTTGGTCAATATAGAGTTCAGTCAGTTTGGTATTTATATTTTATTTTCATCTTACTTTTTGCACTGAATTCACCTCGAAATCCAACCTGTTAAAATGTCTCTTTTTTGCTGCTATTCTCGAAGAGTACAGTAAGAAGTGATCCATAACAAATTAATTTTAGAGAAATTTAACATGTTAGTTGTAGATATGAACACATTTGATACCAACAATTAGACTTTCATTTTTTTAATTTTGGACAATGGCAGCGACCACTGTGCGCTGTGTGGATATCCGACAAAAGCAATTCAATTGAGTTGAATGAAAAGTTAAGCACAAACACCCAATTTGGCTGCATTTGCGATTTACTTTGCTTTGTTTCGAATTTCAAATGGAATTGAGAGTGTATTATAGATTAAAATTACAAATACGCAACAATAACCTCCAAATATGAAGAGGACAAATGGCGCGTATGACTGATAACGTAACTTATACGTTCAGCATTACTAAAGGCCTACAAAGTAATTGAAGCTAATTTTGTGGGTGCGTAAATACTACCTACATACGTATATGACAATAGATTGTGTTACAATTGGAAATGCACCATCTGCAACCTTCTTATATGAAGTGCAGTTGCTGCATCAGGTTATACTCAAGGAAATAATTTCCATATTTAAACTGTTCAACAAAACCGTCCTTAAACCAACAAAGTTTCACCCAAAAGATAAAAAAATAAATGAACCGCACTTGTATTTACACTTGTTTGATATCTTCTGTTTTGTTTGCCTGCATAACTTTCCATAAACAAAAACTGGATATCTCTACTTGTCTCAGGTAACGATTGACCTTTCCTTTATCCTACCTTCCTTTCTACCTCTATTTGTATGGTCTTGTTTTTGTGGAGCTCATTTTCTTTTCCTTATAGCCAATGTTTTTGTTTATTCTTTATAAAGCATGGCATATGCCAAACTTAAGCAACATCTTTGTTATCAGTTGACTTGGCCAAAGAAGCCAAAACAAATGCTTCTGTTTGAGGTAGAAGGACTAAGTTTTGATACAGAATAATGGAAAGTCGCAGTTTTCTCCATGCAACTTAAAAAAACCAAAGGTAAAACTACTTTTAAAAAGGTTAAAATAACGATTTTTTGTACAAATTTCATTAAGTTATGATTTATCGATGTTTGGGCCACTTACCCAACCTTCCGAAAGCTGGCCACCACGGATGTCGTCGTCCCTGGCCAGCTCAGTCCACCTGCACCTCCGGCCTCGAGTTAATATGCCGGTTAAACCACTTAGGCACGCACCAATGGATTCCCCTTGTGAGACAACGGGGGACGGGGAGGCAGCACTGAACAATTGGAATAACACCAGCTGCCGTTGTCAAACACACCGTCCTCTTTCCAACAAGCCACAAAAAAACACCTTTCGTTTTCTTTGCTCACCAACAATCAGTTGGTTTGTTTATTAAAATTAACTTAAAACAACCAATTCAATCGGTATTAAGGGCACAGTAATAATTCAACTTTTTCTTCTTTTCTTCTGTCTATGACAGGGGGACACTAATATTCAATAGTCAACTTGACAAGATCAATTAATATTCAATTAATATTTAATATTGAAGTTAATGTTCGTTGGCACACACAAACTTTGTTGACTCGCACGTTGGCACACTTTCCGAGATCAAAAAATCGAATAAACAAAAAACTTCAACTTCTTCTTTTGCGGTGGACAAATTCTACCTCCTTCTGCCCCACACTTGCCATCCCCCGGAGTCCTCTCAGAACCGGTTACCGTGTGTGTATGTACATATGTATGCCGCAAGGAGAGACAGAAAGAGGGAGAACAAAAGCCAAACCGAAACAAAACAGAAATATTCTATGTTATTTTGTGCGGAGAGCCAACGAAAGTAAAAGCAATAAACAAATTGTATGGAGAGCCAACGAATGTAAATAAAAAGAAATAAACAACTTGTGCGGAGAGCCAACGAACGTAAATAAAGATAAATAAACAAATTGGCAAATTCTATGCTACTCCACTTCTTGCGTGTTCATCCTCCACCCCTTGGGACTAGTTCCCAACTTAAACAAACTAAAATGTAGTATGGATCCCTCTGAGGGACGATAAAGATATGGAAAAACTGAGAATGAGTATCAAATGCTTAGGGCAAACTAACCAAAAAAATAAATAATAATTCATGTAGAAAGACTCCGTGTCTCCAGCGATCCAGCCTTTGTTGTGGTAACACATCACGATGAGCCAAATGGTTTGTAGATATATCGAGGGGCTGCATTAAGCGAGGTTGAGGGGCACCTCCCCGAAGAACGTCCATCCAAAGATGGTCTTCTGGGCATGCGGTAAGCCGGGACGGAAGACCGGCAGCCCCATGAAGATCCCCTCCGTGGCATCATTGCCCAATGTAATATTTATGGGCCCAGGACGGAAAAGGTTCTGGTCCGCAACGTCTGCCTTCGGGTACAACCCCTTGAGGCACCGCAAGTCCAGCGGACGGCGAGGCATCGTACGCAACTCTCTGCGCTGGGTCTTGAGCGTGGCCGTGTACGTAAACACCTTATTCCGGACAGACGTCATCACCACCCGGGCAGAGTTCCCGAATTCTGGGCGGTATTCAGGCAGTGGGCCCCCGTACCGGATGGTACTTCTGGTTTTGAGCGGGTTGATGTAGGCACGCACCTTAATCGGGGTATCGATGAGCCCAGGGATGTGGACTAGGACCTCCGCCGTCATCTTGACCCAGGCGTGAGTATCCTCGTTCATGGCGTGGAGCATGGTGTGATGGGACAGTTGACATTTTCTGCACCCCTCCAGCAATGGGCAATCTTCGACTTTGTGGGACATGCCCAGGCAATTGACGCAATACCCCTGGAAGGTCACGCACAGGGCCTTCTGGTTCGGCAGCATTTGCAGGAAGGTGCGGCACTTTCTCAGGACATGCCGAGCGTGGCAAAAGGGGCACAAGTACTCTTCATTGTAGGCCATCTGTAACAGAGAGTATGAGGTAGTTATGTGAGATAATTAATGAGACAACTTGGATGCGAGAGTTATGGGACAACATCGGCTGGGCTGAGAACTTGAACAACTATTCTGAGCGAGGAAGCAATACAAGCTTGTGAACGGGACGAGAGATGACCCCGTTCTGAGTCCGTAGGTCCACGACCCGGACACGATCATCAGGCCCGCGGTATAACTTTATGACACGACCTAGCCGCCATTCGTTTGAAGCCATAGAGTCGCTGTGAAGCACCACCAAATCGTCCAATCGTAGATCATTCTGAGATCTCTTCCACTTAGTCCTCCTGTGTAACTCCCTGAGGTACTCAGACTTCCAACGCTCGCAGAACTCCTGGGTCAACAACTTCAGCCGCTGCCAGCGGTTTTGCAGAGACGTCTTCTCGGCTTGCTCCCGCTCTGCTGGGACAAGAAGCGGTCCTCCGATAAGGAAATGTCCCGGAGTTAGTGCACCGAGATCATCGACGCTATGGGACAAAGGACTAAGGGGCCTCGAATTGAGACAACTTTCGATGCGGGCCAGAATCGTGGCAAATTCCTCAAAAGTGTGGCGGACTTGACCCGACATCTTCTTCAAGTGGGTTTTGCAGCTTTTCACCCCAGCCTCCCAAAGCCCACCCATATGAGGCGCTGCGGCGGGGATGAAGTGCCACTCAAGCTTCTGGAACCCGTACTTCGCGACAGCTTCGTCCTTCAACTCTGAGACAACCTTCCCAAAATTAGCTCGGAGCTCTCGATCGGCGCCGACAAAGTTTTTGCCATTATCCGAGTAGAGGTGAAGAGGACACCCACGTCGAGAGACAAATCGGGACAACGCAGCTAAAAAGGCGGGGGTGGAGAGTTCGCTTACAGGATCAAGGTGGATCGCCTTCGTGACGAAGCACACGAATAGGCATATGTATCCTTTCGACAGTCGACACCCACGACCGTTAAACGTTTTGATCTCAAACGGGCCAGCGAAATCAACACCTGAGGTGGCAAATGGTCTGCTAAAGGTTGTCCTCTCGGGAGGCAGAGCCGCCATGAGTTGGGCTTGGCGCTTTTTCTGAGCCATTACACACTTGACACACTTGCGGTAGCGATTCTTCACGAGATTCTTCGCTCGGATAATCCAACACTCAAGCCTCGTCGTGGCTAGAGTCAACTGGATGCCGCCGTGATTGGTCAGCAGGTGGATGTGGTCCACATAGAGTTCCGCGAACCGGCTACTGTACGCCAGGATAATCGGATGACGCTCATCGTAAGGCAGAGACAACGTATTTCCTAAGCGCCCGTTTGCCCTGATAAGCTGATGGCGATCAAGAAACGGATTCAAGGACAACAGAGGGCTACCTTGGTCGAGCTGTAGCTTCTTGCTGAGACAGTCATACTCTTGGGGAAAGTTAATTTTTTGGGACATCGACATCAATCGGTATCGAGCGAAAGCTATCTCTTCTGCCGACAAACGGGCAGACTCAAAGCGGGCCAACTTCTTTGTAGACGGGTGCGTCCGGCGGAAAAAAACGGAACACATACGCTATAGCGTGAACAGCGGTCGACAAACGAGAAAACCTTGCTAGAACGTCATCTGGGACGGCAGATTGGGCCAGATGTACCTTTGTCGGTTTTGCTTCGAGGGTGGTTTCAGGTACAGAGGGCAACTGGGCCATTCGTCTTTCTGCAGAGTGAGCCAACTTGGTCCGTGCCACCACAAAAGAGATTCCTTCAGCTCCGAAGGTGTCCGCCCCCGGGTTGCCAAATCTGCCGGGTTATCGTTAGTTGGCACATGACGCCATTCATTACCAATCTTCTCTTGGATAACAGCAACCCTGTTGGCAACAAATGTTGTCCAACTATACGAAGGTTTCTTGAGCCAAGACAAAACTATGGTCGAATCCGACCAGGCCGTCAAAGTTGCCTTGGGGAGATCCAACTGTGGGACAACTGAGTCAACTAACTCTGCGAGGAGGAGTGCGCCGCAAAGCTCCAAACGAGGCAACGAAGTCCTTTTCAATGGGGCAACCTTGGATTTAGCCACCAATAAGTTAGAGACAACAGAACTTTCACCTTCTACCCTCAGGTATAAAGCTGCCGCATACGCCGACTCAGATGAGTCACAAAAACCATGCAACTCAATCTTGCTATTTGGGAAATATCTCACCCATCGAGGTATACTGATCTGCCCTATTCCTTCCCAACTTGAGACAAAAGCTTTCCAATTTAGTAGCGAAAGGGGCTTCAAAGGATCATCCCATCCAATATCATCCAGCCACAAATGTTGCATCAGAATTTTCGCAGTGACAACTATCGGCGAGAGCCATCCAATGGGTCAAAAATTTTGGCAATAATTGAAAGCACCTGCCTCTTGGTGTAAAAACTTCTCTCCTCTATTTTGTCCATTAGGAAATAGAAAGAATCCGTTGAAGCGTTCCAGCGAATGCCCAACGTTTTCGCAGAACTTTTGTCCCCTAGTTCCAAAAATTCATCGCTTAGCAGATCAGAACGAGCCAAACCTTTCAAGATCTCCTTGGAATTCGACGCCCACTTTCTCAACTCGAAGCCAGCGGACTTTAAAATGTTTATTAATGAACTTCGTGCCTTTATACCCTCTGAGACAGTATGTACGCCTACCAAAGCGTCGTCAACATACATGTTGTTTCGCAAAATTTCGAGCCAACAGGGAAACGATATTCCTCATCATCCGCAAGCTTTAAAAGCGTCCTAAGGGCCAAATAAGGAGCGCAATTGACGCCAAACGTCACTGTTCTTAGCTGGTAATCAGCAATTTCATCTTCTGGAGTGAGCCTAAACAATATACGCTGATACTTCCTATGCTCCGGATTCACCCATATCTGACGATACATTTTGGTGATATCCGCATTGAAGACGTATTTATATACCCGCCAATTTAGGACCAAAGAAACAATGTCCTTTTGCAAACGTAGGGCCAACATACAGCGCATCATTTAAACTCTTTCCTTCCACCGAAGGACAAGAAGCATTAAATACGACTCTCAGCTTCGTCGTCGCGCTTTCGGGCTTAAAAACGCCATGATGAGGCAAATAATAACAGTCCTGGTAATCTACTAAACCTTGGACCTTCTCCATATGACCTAGAGCCAAATATTCCAGGATCACCTCATCGTAATTCCCTTTCCGCTCGGGATTTCGGGCCAAAGACAACTCATTTCGCAAAAATTGCGACAGAGCCACATATCGACTTGATTTGGACGAGGCTGAGAAAGACAACTCTGTCCCGAAATGGCAATCCACCACATACCTTCCATCAGGGCCTCTAATTGTAGTCGATAGGAATATCTCCTCACACCTACGGTCATCCACTGAGACAACAGGTACCCTGGGAACTTCCTCAATCTCCCAGAACTTGGTCAACTCACCCTTGACATCAACCCTGGTACAATATGTAACACTGATCCTCTGACGATCGACCAAATTTGTCGCTGGGCCAGTCAAAATCCACCCAAACACCGTCTCCTGAGCCAATAGCGAGCCAAGAATACCCTTTTTTACCCCACTGAGCAAAATAATGGGATAGACATTCCCTCCCAGTAAGACATCAACTGGGCCACTTTCATAAAAATTTGGATCCGCCAAATCCAACTCAGGTAGTCGAGCCAACGAAATCTCATCCAGCGGCTGGGTCGGAATGTTTCCAGTGATATCTGGGGACAACGTAGGCCTCCAAATCAAGAGCGAACGACGAATTTTTACAAGAGCCAATCGTAATTGATGCAACCTTCGAGCATTTGGTCAGATGTCCACCACCTAAGCCGGAAATGTCTGCAGAGACCGAAGTAGTCGGTAGCTTCAGCCTTCTCTGAACCCGAGAAGACACAAATGTGTCATCTGAACACGGGTCAACCAATGCACGGAACCGGTATGAGGCCCCATCCTTCAAAATTTCTATCCACGCTGTGGCAAGCATTGTCTTCTTTGACACGGATGTGTGAAAATTCCTACCATTTGCGGAATTTGTCGAACCCGAGGCAACATTTTGATTTGATGTGACGGCTTGAGACATATTGGGATAATCATTCCCATTTGTGCCAACATTCTGAGGGCCTTTGTCTTTATGTAACAGAACGTGGTGTCGTCCTTTACACCTGGGGCAACAAGGAGCTTTACATTCCGACGATCTATGACCATGAGTCAAACAATTCAAACATTTATTTTCTCTCTTCACTACGTTCAATCTACCCCTGAAGTCCATGCTCAGGAACTTTGGACAAAGATTTCAACGTATGCGCCCCTTTACACAAACGACATTTTGGATCGCTCACCTTCGTGTGATGGACTTTAAATTGTTTCGACCTGTCAAACAGGTTTGATTTCGGCCGAGACCCCTGACTTGGCTGCCCACAATTCGCCGAAGTCATGCCTGAAACCTATCCGTTAGGAATTTATTCAACTCATCCCAGCGGGGCAACTCAGTCTT